>NC_068361.1:29225960-29435960 GCF_020536995.1 Dreissena polymorpha
CTTCATGACGACCACACTCCGCCGCAACAGTACTTGCTTCAGGTCATCAGGCGAGACACACCGGAGCCGGAGACACGACTGTGTGATGAAAGGTATGTGCGGAAAGATTCTGGGCAAGTACTGTTTAGCTCAGAACAATGGAAAAAGCAAACAGAGCAGATAAATAAAGATAATGGAGAGATAACCAAACATGGACCTTCGGTGATTAATATACCCAACTGGGATATTGTAAACGCATTTCACGTTTGCCACCCTCTTCCAGCAATACAACACTGGATAGACAGATGCAGAGGTAGAGACTGGCCGTCTGCCCAATTACTTGAGGCTGCACAAGGAGCTCCGTGTTTCCTGGTACCAGCCGGTCATCCTGATAGTGATTACAACCGAGAAGAATGGCGACTGTCTCCGAACCTTATAGAACGAATGTTGATGTTTAGTTTTAGTATGACACAAATTAAATGTTATATTGTTTTAAAATTAATTAAACAATCCGTATTTAGTAAAATGGTGGGCGATTTTACCACAAGTTTTCATTGTAAAACTGTAATGTTTTACATCATAGAGAAAACACACCCTTCTCTGTGGAAGGAACATAATCTTATATTCTTACTTTTACTATGTTTACAAGTATTAAGAAAGTGGCTGCAATTTAGAAAATTCCCTCATTATATCATAAAAGGAGTGAACTTGTTCGATGGGAAAATGTCTTTTGCGCAGCAGAGTCGCCTTTTACAGTATGTCGAATATTTGATGAAGAGCGACATGCACGATTTATTTTATATAGATATAGATAAATTAGGATATCGTTAACAAGGGTGTGGTATACGGCACATTGGACAAGCTGGGGAAGTGCTAGGACGTATATGCAAACATAAAAGTATCAGTTTATCACTGACGTTTGAGCGCTTGAGAAAGTTTCTTATTCACTTAAGAGTAATAAAATCTAAGATAGAACATCTGAATACAATCTTCGAGCAAGATATAAACTGTAAATTACGCAATTGTTTTGAATATTACACGAATGCCAAATTGAAATCAGCTGCTTTAGAACTTATTAACCACCTGTTCGCATTATACAATTCAATGCAATCATCCAAATATTTGCGACAACGTAACCATGATTTCAGCGAAATTATAAGGCGTTTCAAATATTCTTTAAAAACGGATGTAGCTTCTAGTCGCTTGAAGTTGGCGTCTGTGCTATACTGTTTCGGGCATCTTCACGCTGCAGTTAGAGTGTTGGATGACGTGGAAAGGAGGTATCATAGCAAGGTAAAGGCTGTGTGTGGATGTAGAGATAATAAAGGGCAAAGTTTTCTCCAGGTTTTTGCTAACATGATATCAGATGACTGTGATATCGTTTTAAGTGAACAACCATTCGCATTATGTACCAACTTTGTTAAAGAAGAAGCGTACTGCGCTCCATATATACTGTGGTTTGAAATGAAGCGCAACATGACTAAAGAAGAAGTTTCGCAGCGAACTTGCATTGCAAAACAGTGGATGGATTACGCTGAGGTAGACGCTCGTCCTTTCCTTCACTATCTACAGTATCTTACGTATGGAGGACTCGGTGAACGCGACAAACAGCTACATGCGCTTGGAATTCTCGAATCTTATTTATTTGATCGAAGAAATAAAATCAACATGTACCACAATGAGACAGTGCTCAATTTGCTTGCACACTGCTATGAAATGGAAGGAGACTATGAACGGGCATTACATTACTACGCTTGGTCGTTGAGTTTGTACCGAACGAACAATGCTGCTAACTGGCACGTTCAGCGTGTGCATCGTCTGATAAGTACTTAGGAATGAAAATGACAACTTTTAAAAGTACAAAATACCTTATAAAAATGTATTGAGATACGCACGGCATAATTTAATTTTTTAATTGTATGTACTATTAAACATCACATTTTCCAAGAACATACAAAGTGCACAGATATTGAAAAATATTAAAATCGTACACTTTATTCTATTACATTTGCATTAGTATGGAAACGAGCGTTACGTGAATTGCTATAGATACTTCTAATTAAGTGTAGATTTACTTTATGTAGCAAGTTTAAGAAAACATTTACCAATATATTATGTGTTTTCATGTCAAGAAATAAATCATATCTGGGACTCTGTTCATTAGCTCAATATTTTCGGTCTTAATAAACAAAATAACTTGTCAAAAACACGATTAACATCAAACAGCAAAAGACGATACATTTTGAACATAAAAAATAGCGTCCGTCATGCACATAAACATGTTCTGCGCGTGACAGCTTTATCCCGGAAGTGCAGAAATTAAGATTATTTTACTAATCGTGTGTTTGATTTCGATTATTGTATTAATTAAATGATGAAATAAAACATAAACTGATCGCATGTATCATTTACATATGTACATTATTTAGTATTTATATAATAAACCTGAGGATCAGACGGCAAAAGCAGCCTCAACTATAAACCCTAAAATAGTATCCTCGTTTGTTATGTTGTAGTTTGTATAGAGAAAAACAAAATTTAGTTAAACAATGTAAATTTTTATAATTTTATAATAATCAAAATCGCAAAATCTTTCTCTTAGCAACATCAACCTTTCACTGTATGTTACTATTTATTCAAAATTGAGAAAGCATATAAGAAATGTCAACACATGCGTTAGCCGTAATTTCAAAGAAGCATTAACAAAACTACCCTGATGCTAAAACGATGAACTCAGTGTTATATTTGTCCGCATGTGACGCTTCTCAACTAACCTGTGTATTATCACGCGGTGTAAGGCGGGAATATCTTTTTTTCATTTTTCGCAAACTCGTTCACACTTACACTTAGCATTTGCAAACAAATTCCTTTATGTCGAACATGGCGCTACATCGTACAATATGTATATCATTTGTTCAGTTTCGCTGAATAGTTCGAGCTTTACTACTCATCCAAATGTTGAAGTCGGCGTCTGCGTTGATGTCTGCTTAATGATGGTAAGGTAAATGGGCACAATCTATGAAGTGCAATTTAGCAGAACGATGGCTTTGTTTGAACTTGGGTATTGGTTAAGGTAACCGTTCAACATCTCTATATTTCCGATTTTTACGCAGTTATTCAAATTGGAACTTCCTAAATGTGTTCAGGGTAATTGCGTGAAGGTCAATGCCCATAACTCTGATTTGCAATTAAGCAGAATTAAGCCCCTTTTTTCACTGATAATTTAGGTGACATGTAGACCGATAATGCGCTGATAGGTAATAATGATTTCAGGTCAGTTGGGTCAAGGTCACTGTTGCTAACAATATATCAAATTATGTTCACTAACGGTATTTACGAGGAGACATTGTTCTGATATGTGTGATGGTAGGTAACATGCTGATCTAGCGAGGAATTGGATTTGGTGCGAGTGGTACTAAGATGATTATTACAAAGATACTAAAAATAAAAAACGAGTTTCCGCTCAAAACCTATAGTTTGAATGGGGTAATGTTTCTGTCATCCTTTGTGTCGGAAGTTTACCTTCAACCGTTTGTTATTATAGACTTTAATATTCCTTTGTTTGTTACAGTCTGTGTTGTGTGACTGCATTTAGGGCAAGTGAGATCAATGCCACTGTTCTTATAAGTAGAAAAATACCCACTCAATAACGAGTTCATATGGAGAAATTGTTCCGTATTGTTTGAAGTATTTTACATGCAGACCTAGGTTATGATTGCATTTGAGGCCAGTTGATTTAAGGTCACGGTTACTTAAGATTGAAAAATAGTTTTTACTTTAGCCTGGAGGGATGTGTCGTGCTGTAATTTTCAACTTTCAATATGGCTTTGTAATTGTAAAAGTTGTGTATGGACATGTATACTTACAATGTTTCGAGGCTTTTAAGTGAACGTAATTAAATAATTATCATTTGTATATAATGATGGAATTTCTAGATGAGCATTAGTTTTGAGATACAAGAAGTACAAGAAACACATGTATTCAAAACGATACGATAAATTCCAAACTTCTTCTGCTTAAACTCATTACTTATTTTTTGAGTAATGAACTGAAATGTTTGTACTATAGTTAATATATCATGACATATGTTGATTATTGTTCCCCAAATTGGGCACACATGCAGGTACACATTAAATAACGGGGAGACAAAATAATTTTGCATAAACCTAGAAGTACACAAACTGCTTTTGGTATTCAGTCATATCAATTGCTTAACTTAAAAAACATTTGGATCATATGTTCCCTGAATATATTAATATATGCTATCATATATTTCTCAAATATTAAACAGCATTTTCTGCAATATTTGTCAAAAAAGTTATTCCAATCAAAAGATATACAACTAAAAACATGTGCATGAAACCTCCTTTCACAAATAATCGCAGACGCATCTTGACAAATTGCCTAGTACAGTTCGCTCTTCAAAAACAATGTACTAATTCAAAGGTTAATGCAACTCGTATCTCTATCCAGTGCACTTCATCTATGTTTATACTGGTTTTTGTTGTTGTTTTTTTTGTGTTATACCACTAACAATTTCATCTGCTGATATACAGTTTTTGTACTAAAATCACTTCAACACGCTTTCTAGTTTGGAATGACTGTCGATTGTTAATTTTCGTAGTTAATTTCCTCTATTTGAAATTGATTTATATGATTAAAAATGAAATACAAAAATGTTTATTATTTACTTCAAAATGTGATTTATTAAAGTGTTTCTGTGTTCATTTCATTTAATATACTCTATGTTACATAATGTTTGTTTTTTATTTGTATCAATATTGTTATTGCTATTGTTTGTTTTTTGACAATGCCAAGTTATAAATAAGATGTGTTATTATTATTATTATTTTATTATTATTTTTATTATTATTATTATTATTATTATTATTATTATTATTATTATTATTATTATTATTATTGTTTTTAGTATTATTATTATTATTATTATAATTATTATTATTATTATTATTATTTTTTTTATTATTATTATTATATTATTATTATTGTTATATTATTATTATTATTTTGTACAGTTATCATGTGCAAATATGGCTTGAAATAAAATTTATAGGAGTCATCCTAGTCTGAAAACTCACTTTTTATATCTTTCGCGGGTTATGTATTACCGCATGCACTTTTTGCCAAATATTCGCCAGTTAAGAGAATAACATATAAGAAACACGAAATAATGGTCACACGGCATTAGTACAGTACCAACCAAAAAATACAAATAATAAAGGTTCTCAATCAATTCAGCGCATTTTAGTTTTTCAAACTAAATGGACAAAGGCAATTAACATGCCCGAACATAATTAGCGAATTATCAAATACATGTATAATCAAAGGGACACAACTACTACAAATCCAAACACGCATTACTACTGCTTCTATTGCAGCTACTTCTACTACTACAACAACTTCTACAACTGCTACTGTTGGTGGTGCTGCAACTGCTACTACACTGCTACTGCTACTATTACTACTCCTGATTCTTCTACAACTAGAACTACTACTTCCACTACCACCAGTCCCACTACCACTACCACTACTACCAGTCTCACTAACACTACTGCTACTTCTTCTACGACTACTTCTACTACTACTACTACTACTACTACTACTACTACTACTACTACTACTACTACTACTACTACTACTACTACTACTACTACTACTACTACTACTACTACTACTACTACTACTACTTCTACTACTACTACTACTACTACTACTTCTACTACTACTACTACTACTACTACAGCTACTACTAGTATTGCTACAACAACTTCTACTACTGCTACTGTTGGTGGTGCTGCACCTGCTACTACACTGCTACTGCTACTATTACTACTCCTGATTCTTCTACTACTAGAACTACTACTTCCACTACCACCAGTCCCACTACCACTACCACTACTACTAGTCTCACTAACACTACCGCTACTTCTTCTACGACTACTTCTACTACTACTACTACTACTACTACTACTACTACTACTACTACTACTACTACTACTACTACTACTACTACTACCACTACGATAACTAATACTACTACTAATAATAATACTAATACTGCTGCTGCTGCTGCTACTGCCGTTACTGCTGCTGCTGCTGCTGGTGCTGCTTCTGCGTCTACTGCAGCTAATACTACTACTAAAACAACTACTAATACTGCTACTGCTGGTGGTGCTTGTACTTCTACTACACTGCTACTATTACTACTCCTGATTCTGTTACTACTACAACTACAACTACCACGACCACCATTATCACTACCACTACCACTACTACCAGTCTCACTACCACAACCGCTACAACAACAACTACTACTACTACTACTACTACTACTACAACTACTACTGCTACTACTACTGCTACTACTACTACCACAACTACTACAACTACTGCTACTACTACTATTGCTACTACTACTGCAGCTACTTCTGCTACTACAGCTACTGCTGCTACTCCTTCTTCTGATGCTACTGCTACTACTGCTGCTACTGCTGTTGTTGCTACTGCTGCTGCTGCTACTGCTGCTGCTGCTACTGATGCTGCTGCTACTGCTTCTACTGCTGTTACTGCTTCTACTGCTGCTGCTGCAATTGCTGCTACTGCTGCTGCTGCTACTGCTGATGCTGCTACTGTTGCTGCTGCTGCTACTGCTGTTACTGCTGCTACTGCTGCTGCTGCAATTGCTGCTACTGCTGCTGCTGCTACTGTTGCTGCTGCTGCTGTTATTGCTGCTACTAGATGCCGCTTTTTTCACTTACTACTACTTCTACAACTACAACTACTAATACTAATACTGCTGCTACTGCTACTGCTACTACTGCTGCTACTGCTGTTACTGCTACTACTGCTGTTACTGCTTCTACTGCTGCTGCTGCAATTGCTGCTACTGCTGCTACTGCTGCTGCTGCTACTGTTGCTGCTGCTGCTGCTGTTATTGCTGCTACTAGATGCCGCTATTTTTTACTTAAACTGAAAAAGTTACTATAACAACTTGCGTGATGATAAAAAAATTATTCCCACACCGGTCGATATACGACACTCAGGCGATATTTGCTCGATATATCGCGCGAGTGTCGTATTGAGCGAATACGTCGAGAGAATGTCGTGGGTCGAGAGAATGTCGTGTGTAAACCTAGTGACTTTTAAGTCGACAGGCGACATTTTCGCGATATATCATATTAAATGCGCGTCGTATCGTGCGTCGAGAGAATGTCGAGAGAATGTCGAGTGTCGCGCTCGAAGATCGACACACGACATTCAAGCGACATTCAAGCGACATTCTCTCGACGCTCGATACGACGCGCGACAATTCAGTCGACAGTCAAGATTTTCTGCGATTTTTTTTTTCTAAAACCCAGCGCGATATGCGACACTCAAATATTGATTGTCGCATGATTGTCGTGCGTCGTATTGAGCGTCGAGAGAATGTCGCTTGATTGTCGTGTGTCGACCTCGAAGGTCGACACGCGACACTCAACTTGGCCCTATCCGGATTCCGTACAAATGTGCACGTGCAATATTATCACGAGTGAGATTCAATGAGCTCAGCAAAGGGTAGGACCCGAATGGAGCACCATAACACCGTTTAACAATTTATGAGTCGCGTTCTAAGAAAACTGGGCTAAATGTATGTGCGTAGAGTGTCGTCCAAGATTAGCCTTTGCAGTCCGCTCAGGCTTATCAGGGACGACACTTTCCGCTTTTATGGGATTTTTAGTTTTAATGAAGTCCCTCCTTACCGAAAATCAAGTTTAGGCGGAAAGTGTCGTCCCTGAATAGCCTGTGCAGGCTGCACAGGCTAATCTGGGATGACACTTTACGCACACGCATTAAGACCAGTTTTTTCAGAACAAGGCTCATATAAGTAAAAGAATCTTATTTCATCGAACGGTTTACCCAAGAATAAATACATCATCCATATCAACGAGTCCAAGAGAAATTTATTGTTTGTGATCCCTTGTTCGAACGTTTTTTTGGTAGAACCTCTTAATTACTCTATGTTATCGACAGGCCTTCAAAACGCTCTACATCGCGCATGGGATTAATATAAGTAGTATAATCTATATACAAATAAATTCGCACTCACAAATACGCCGAACTGTTTTTCGAATATAATGCCATTTACTAATAATATTTAGTCGGTATAGAATAATATTATTTAGATTATATACTTCGATCCAAATATAAATGGATATAACACTCATAAGGTAACATACTCAAGTTGTAAAAGAGGTAATAATTTAAAAGTATAGCATTTAGCCATATTATGCATGCCAATGTTTAATTAATCAGCTTTATTTTTATGCTATTTTTGTGCATGTTCCATACGTATGTGAAATCAAAAAAGCAACAATATAACACTATTCTATAAAATTGTTTTTCTATCCTTACATTGACATTTATAAGTACATGTTAACCTTAGTGTTGTGAAACGTCGCATAATCCTCACATTGTCATTTATAAGCGCATGTAAACCTAAGTGTTGTGAAACGTCGCATAATCCTCATATTACCATTTATAAGTGCATGTAAACCTAAGTGTTGTGAAACGTCGCATAATCCTCACATTGCCATTTATAAGTACATGTAAACCTAAGTGTTGTGAAACGTCGCATAATCCTCACATTGCCCTGTATAAGTACATGTATACCAAAAGGCATCCACATGTCTTTTCGAGCAACCGCAGGATCGCATGGACAGACAGATGGACATGACGGACTGAGGCCTAACTTACAATCTCCTCCGTTGAAATCAGTAAGGGATTAATAAAGATGTTAAATGTTGTGCTTTGTATCTATTGAGTGGAACATATTCTCATGTTTTGTTTGTGTATCCCAGTCGTTATTCATTGTAAGTACCATTAAAGCATGGAATGCATTATCACATCGTAGTGTTTTTGTTCATTGAACTAGTTCGAATTTGATTAGTTAATTTACTATATACTAGTAAATACGCATTCGCTATAGAAACCAATAAAACATCAGAAACTCTGTTACGAGAGAAATTATTGTACCTAACCACTACTCTTACTCTTACTACACTACAGAACACGAACCATAAGCACAACAAAGCATAGTTGTTGTTCTGCTCTAGCATGTAATGTAACCGTCTTGCAAGGGATTGTAATAATATGGAATGAGTGATGTATTGGACGTCATCATTGATGACGTTCATTCGAACGAATGATAAAGGGGGCTAAGTTTCGTTAAGTTGAGGCATATAGCCGCGATTTGGGTCTCTTGAAAACTGGCCGAACACGTTTGCTGAAATTTGACATGTATATGGACAAGAATGCGATCTACCTGTTGGCGTAGGCGTTATACCTGGCAAAAATCAAGTTTTCGAGTATTTTGTGTTTAGACTTTTTTTGTGGGAACGAGCACGCGCTCAAATAAACATTGTGACGTCACTTCACAAACAGCGCTAGAGATCCGCCATCTTGTAACGCAACAAAGAAACTCAGTGTCATAAATTCAATAAACACAGAAAAATATGATTGTGTTTTATAATCATTAATACAAATGTCTATATTTTGTGCAGCGGATGTTTATTAAGACAGATACGGCAGAATTATGTAAGTATCTTTGTGTACTTTACAGTAGATTTGATAGTGGTAAACAACTGCGTACCGGTTAAGTTCAATCTAGCCGATTTTACTACGCAAGAAATTTAAGTATCTCACTGGCAAATTGACACATAAACAACAATCGCATCCGATTTACATCCACATAATATTGTGGGAATCCGATGCAATGCAAATTACTCATGTTTGATAACGTTTGATGAATTCGTTATATCAATATGCATTTACTTTCAAGGGGAATAATTTTAAATTGAAATGTGCGATTCAATGACAGTGTTATATTGGGATAATAAGTCGTTTAGCCGTTATCATGATAAGTATATTGTTTGTTGTGTTTCATTTTCTTTAAAAACATACTTTTACTGTTTTTTCCTTAAAGTAAAACAGTTCAGTAGTCATTATATCTTGAATTTAAAATATTGAAATAGATGTCGGATTATTCATATTTTCGGACGTTGCTACGTAAGCTAGTTGTCAACATAATTATTAATATACTGATTTACCTTTTACGCATACAGTTGTGCAACTGTTGTCTACGTAATGATACGCTGTTTAATGTCTTCCTGCCCCTGATGATAATAAGTATTTATCTCAACAAACCCCAGCAATGTCAATGGTCTGTCAACATAAGAAAAATATTAGCTAAAGAAACTTCAGCGTACAATTTATATAGCAGTGTCCGACAAATCCATTTTTTCATTGGGCTACTGAAATGTTCAGCTGACGCCCGCCGGGCTACTATAAATCTATAAGAGCGGTAGCCCGTTTTATTGACAGACATACGTAGAATAAACACGCTGACCATGTGTTTCTACACCGTGTCTTGTTTATAATCCGATAACAAAGTGCAATCAATTATCTTATCAGTCACCGATCACTTGCGGTAATGTCGTAAACAGTAAGAGTGAATTTTAATCATTCAATCAGAATCAACATTTGTCGTCTGCTAATAATATAATGAGAGCCGGTTGGATAGTTGGCGCACATGATGCAACATCATTTCGCAGTTTGGAATTCTTTGTTAACCGCAACTATGAGTAAGAGCGACTACGTTTTTTATGTCGTTAAATATCCAAGGATGCAGAACATTAAATAAATCAAAACAATAGCGGATTCTTCAAAACGGTAATGAAACCGAAAATGAATATTAATAACAACGCGGTTAACACCTGCTAATAAGTTTGCATTGTCAATTAATAATTGGATTGATCGACTGTTAATCAATAATCCCATATATGCCCAATTTAATTTTTTTTAAACCAAATTATGGGAGGGTAATATAGACGATGAGAGTCATAAACACAAACGTTTGAAATTTTCTTAAGTGTCAATTGAATTTCGGCATATGATTCTATTTAAAGATATGATGAAATAAGCTCCCAATCAGGACCGTTCAATTGCAACTTGCGTAAATCACCTGCGACGGTTTGCACACGTTGTGTACAGCTATTTTAGGTTACAAAATTCTACATTTAATAAATGAATTTCTTTGTCCAGACAGGGACCTATACAAACGTATAACCCCTGGTCCAGATAAAAAGCGCACACAAATTGGCATGGGTGTATTTATTTGTAAATAAAAATTTTGTAGTGGGTACATCATTGAGATCATTTAATTTCCATTAAAAGTTTCGTTGTGAATTTCAACTAAAGTACCGGGGTATCTCGCGAATTATTTGGCATTGACATTTCCTCTTCATAAAATATAATGTAAACACGCTGTATCGTTACGGTAACACTCAGGGCTCGAATTTAACTTTTTTTTTCTACTTGCAAAACATTGCGAGCAGCTTTCATACCAACTCGCAAAATCAAAAACATTCTCGAAAATTTTGCTGAAAACATAATTTAACGTTTTTGTTTTTTTTTACTCAAAGGTTAACTTTGCTTTATCTTTCGTATTGTTATTTACGCCTGTGGGCAAAAAGAAACTAGTTATTTTTCGCTTCGACACCATGTCTGTTCAAGTTCAATGAACACGTTTGAATTAGTAGACTGTTTAACGTTCTCTGTACCAATACCATCCGCGAATCTGTACTATATCTTTACCAGTCTACATACAAGGTGCGGACTTCCGCATACGGGTATATGGACGTTCTATGACCTACGGTTTAGCGTTCAGAACGTCAAGCATATTTAGCAATATTACTTATTTTTTTTTCACTATTTCTTTACTCGCAAAAAATTACTAGTGGCTTAAAACTTAACTCGCAATCCGTATTTTTCACTCGCATTTTGCGAGTGTGCGAGTGTTAATTTCGAGCCATGACACTGTATCAGTTCCTTCATTATTGAAACAATTATTGTATTGTATACTGACTGCACACTAGTGTCGTAACATACGGATGCAATATGTAAATTCGGACAGAACTTAAAGTCGGACACAAGTAAATAAATGATTTAATACTCTTGATTTCTTGAAACTCGGTATTTGTTGTTAAAAAGAGCAATTGCATTGATTAACACCATACGAGTCAGTCGTATTGATCATCTAAACGCTTTATTTACGTTTCCAACTTAATGTGCTGTCCGAATTTAAGTACACATACATGTGCACATACATGTAATATCTACATGTAGTATATGATTTTCTTTGGTACATTTACATTTAAGTACACGGTGCCTGTACTGTAACATTAATTAACGATATTGACTGTGTACATCAGACTACTTGCTGTATTATGTATATGTATGTATACATATTATGTATATATGTAAATGAAGAAATAAAATAAAGATGAAAACCTGCATCTTATCATTTTGTAGGAAAATTATATGGGCTACCAAATATTTTTATTGGTAGCCCAGTGGGCTCCCTGAAAAATAAGAAATTTGTCGGACACTGATATAGTATTGACATACCTGTATGATGAAGCCAACCCCGTATCGAAAGTCAACCAGAGTCGTAACATATTTATGTCACGCTATAAATCAAAGAATACTCATTTTCTTGGATACATTTCTACATATATTGGTGAATGAATATAAATTACTGCACCAAGGAATATTTTAAGGTTCAAATGTTTCAAATGCATCTTACAATAGATGAAAATAACTCTCATCAGTCTGAAATTCACAATTTTGACGCCATTGTCGCTTTGTCCAAGACTAGTTTTAATTTGGATACTTTCGAACGACCTTGACATTTTTTGCTGAAATTGTAAACATTACTTTCGTTTTCTGAAATCTATTATTTGTGATTAACAACAAGTCTGGTGGATTATAAAAATGATTTCAGTGTGAAGTTTTAAATATTTACTTTGAGTTTGTATTTACACTACAATTTGTTCACAAAACAAGCCAGAATATTCTAAAATACCGGGAAATGTCATTCTGAATTTGAAAACACTTGAGCACATGGTATGTTACTAAAAGTAGAAATACCATCATATGACCGTGAAATCTCGGGAGATTCGCATTTCAAGAAAGTCTGTCACATCGCTGTTTTTCTCGATATGAAAGAGCAGAATAGATAAATTTTAAATGTTTAAGATAGTATTTTGTGAAAGAATGTATCAGTTAAATGTGAAAAATGTCAATCTTTCCAATCAAGTGATTGATATGGGCCAATAACTGCATTTAAAAGCTGTTTTGGACCGGTCTTTGTAAACTGTCGACTTTCGGCATTTTCTGGTTGACTTTCCTAATGGGGTTGGTCCATAACTATAAAGTCGCGCCAGTCAAAAATCATAAAAAGCGACATTTAAAGTTATGGTAGCCAGAATTCAAAAAATATGTACAACTGAGCAATCAATCATGACACTCTGATGCCTCAGGTTAGTGCAGTGATTTTTCCACCAGATTCTCACCAAGGTGATCCCGGTTGATTTCACCACAATTGAATATATGTCAGTACACAAATAAATTATACAGCAGGTAATGACAATCGATAAATGTCTTAGTTTTAATTTAATTGTTCGCACAAATTTGGACACTCTTTGTGTCTGAGATATGTTGGGTTAAATGACCTTTACAACAAAACATACATCTCTGAATCTGCGATACATTACAGTTAAAGTTTAACACATGTAAAATACCAGTATTCAGATCTGAAAATATTCTTAAAAAATTGGATGGTATGAAATACATATATCTTGTGACGTATTTTCATTTTAAATCTTGAATTTGATGACTACTTGAATTTAATGACGACAAGTCGGACATGCAGTTAAATATTTTAATACGTCTATCGTGTGACATAATTTCATTTAAACTCTAGATTGTAACGACATTAGTCTGACGCGTGCGGCTTAATTTTGTTTAACAGTAAAACAAAAATTAAGTAGACTATCAAAAAAATACAAAAAGTGTACTTGTAAATAAAAACTCCTTCATTCCGTATAAAGATTGTACGTTACAGCAGAGCTCCAGATAACTTTTTTGAGTAATTTGGTTAATACCCACTACTTTTGAGTTCAATTGGGTATTTTCATATTCAATTGGGTACAAAAAAATCGGTACCCACTACCGGGTACTTTAATTGACAATTGGGTACCTTTGTTTTAAAATTGGGTATGTTCATTGTCTTAAATTCTCACCTGCTTACCTGAATAAGCTGGTTGTAGTTCCACTCTTAATTGATTAGTTTCAGAGATTTTGTGTAATTATGTAGATGTATCCATAATATACAGTCTTGATTAAAACAAAAAGTTCAACGATTTTTTCCACCAGTTTTCTTACAATGTAAGCACTGACAGCGATTGCCTCCGACATAATATCGTCAAGAATTAGTTTCACTATATTTTCCGCTTCTGATTTTGTGTTGCCTGCGGTTAAATATCTTAAAATTGAGTTTTTTTGTTCCTAGGATACGATGTTTCCATTTTTAAGGCCTCAAGGTTTCGACATTTTCACAACAATAACATGTAGTCACAAAGACACTTTTTTCCGTACATATTATTGTGCTGAAGGTTATACTGAAAGCACTTGGACAAAGCGGAAAGAATCCGGGTATTTCTGACCAGGGTATTTCCGGGACAAATTTACTCGTTATGCAAAGGAAAAATATGATATGCGTAATCGGCAATTTCAATTGGGTTTCGGAACGCATGGTTTTATTTTTCTATGCGTTATCGGCAATTTTACATTGGGTATTTACACAAATGCGCACCTTATCTGTAGCTCTGTTACAGTAATCTGTGAAACAAAGTCATTAATAAAACAAAAAAATATGTTTGACCACAACGGTGGCTAATAATGTTTACGAAAAATACAAACAATATAGATTTATCTATTACATAACATGTTAGAATTTTATCATGCATTTATAATCACTCATAAAGAGATTTCAATAAACAGTTACATGCATAGACAGTTTTTTTAAGCCAGTGTCTTTTGAATTCAGAAAATAATCCAGATAAACCATAAAATTGGGAAAAATAGATAGTAAACCATAAAATTGAGAATTTATATTATAAAATGCTGCTTGAATTTCTTTTTACCTTTCATATGTAAAAGAAGAAATATTATCTGCTAATGCAAAATATGCGTAAGCTGGTTTATGGTCATTTCGTAGCAAAAGAGAAGAAAATAAGTGCATTAAATAAATGAATTCATATTTTTGTATCTGGAATAGTTGTACTTTAAATAGATCCTCCACCCTTTTATGACCGACTAAGGGCTAAATTGCTCTCCGACTTGAAATGAAAAGGCCAATGGTTGATCGTGTAGCGTTTATGTGCAAAATTTGAGAGCCAATCGATAAAGCTTGTTGATGCCAAAACAGGTAATAATAATAATTTATTATCAGGTACATGTACACAAGCAAATAAGTATATTTAACCCTTTCAGTGCAGGAACCGAATTTTAAAGGCCTTTGAAAACAGTTTGGATCCAGATGAGACGCCACAAAACGTGGCGTCTCATCAGGATCCAAACTGTTTGCTATTCTGATAGTATTCTTTGAAAAAAAAATGAAGAAAATGCTGATTTTAGAAATTCAGCAGACGACATTTTAGCAGACGACAAATTTACCAGCATGCAAAGGGTTATTAAGATGCTTAAGGTGTGGAAGACTCATAATCAGGTTTGGTGTCCCTCAAACCCTAAGCGTCTTGTAATTCCTTATGCAGTTTGTATAGATAGTGCCGCATCCTGACACGTAAAGCTTGTGCTTTGTTGGCAGCGTTAGTTGGCTGTTAACAGGTTCATTGTGGTTATCTCCAACATCAGTCTGTCCGTCTGTCCTAGCCACTATCTCCTACACCATAAGCACTAGAACCTTGAAACTTAAACACATGGTAGCTATGAGCATTATGTGCGACCCTGCACTATTTGGAATTTTGATCTGACCCCTGGGTCAAAAGTTAAAGGGGATGGGGTGGAGACGGGTCAGAGATTTTCACTCATTTTTAGCTCGACTAATATATATGAAATATATATAATGGAGCTATCCTGATCACGTCGGCGTTACCGTTAGCGTGCACATGTTAAAGTTTGTGTACTACCCCAAATATTTTCTTTGTCCTTTAACAAATTACTTTTATATTTTGCATACATGCACTTCTTTACCAACATGACCCTTATCTATAAACAAGAGCAGACAACTGTATCAAGCATTTTGACAGGATTATTGCCCCTTTTATACTAAGAATATGCATACACTGTCACTCCAATATAACGCGGATGACGGGGTCCAAGCCACGCAACAGCGTTATAAACAGAAAGCGTTATAAGTTTTGAGCTAATTTATTTAAGGGGCTATAAAAACAGGTAAAGTATAGCCTATAATATAGGTCTTGTGTATCTTCATGCTGTGTTGTCAACCGCAAATACATGCATGTAAACCGAATCGAGCGATAACAGTATAACTACCGCTTTTCTAATGTGCACATTTATCCGATAATCCAATATAATTATATCACTTACGAAAAAATAATGTTTAACATTTATGACAAGAAATATGTTTACGAACTTCGTTAACAAATTCATATGCCTACGCCATTTTTCAGAAAAATTAGTACAGTGCATTATGGGACACAGCTTTCATTGAACGAGCGAATTTAAATTTAGATTGAATGCAATACGATGCAAAATGATACATGTACAAAGAAATGTTTTATTGCGTCATACGCAGCATGTAAAAAACGTGCTTTCCGTGGACTTTCTGATAACTGGCAAAAATTTAAGTGCATCTCTGTTAACTATTACACTGCGTTAGCATGTAAATAAATCGTCAGGATTTTTAACCAGGTTTTCCAAAGGAAAAAAATGGTTATTAGATTGGCGAATGCGGGCGGGCTGGCGGAACAAGCTTGTCCGGGCCATAACTATGTCTTTCATTGTCAGATTTTATAGTCATTTGGAACATTTGTTCACCATCATTGGACGGTATGTCGCGCGAAATAATTACGTCGATATCTCCAAGGTTAAGGTCACACTTTGAGTTCAAAGGTCAAAAATGGCCATAAATGAGCTTGTCCTGGCCATAACTATGTCATTCATTGTGAGATTTTAAAATCATTTGGCACATTTGTTCACCATCATGGGATGGTGTGTCGCACGAAAGAATCACGTCAATATCTCCAATGTCAAGGTCGCCACGACTAAAAATAGATTTAAAAAAAAAAAAACTTATAAAGGGGGTTAATTTTGTTTGTTCATTTCAAAAGTTCAGTTTGACTTTTCTCCGTTTATCAGATTTTTTTTTCACAATGAAAACCTGGTTTTGTGACAATTTTGTCCCTTGTTAAATGTATTTTTCGTATACCTACTGAAACATTAAACACACACAAAGATAACTTTATTTATCAAGCATGTGTAGCATATAATAAACAATAACACACTTACACAGCCATATTTTATACCAACGAAATACAATACACGATAAATATGGAACATAAACAGGTAATAGTTTTAAATAACTTTAATTTGATAATTAATCCGCTTGCACTTGCCTTATTGAAATTAGCGCATCGAACCGCTCTGATAGGGAATACATGTAATAAACACTGACTCGCTTGTTTTCACACCTTTATTGACATTACACAACAGATTAACACCAATTAGCTGTCGAGTGTTGTTTAACCTCTAATCGATTAAAATCAGTTAAACGGGCGGATAAAGCAATCAAGCTGTGATCGCCAGCTTCTTTGAATTTATGAAAATACATGAAGTTGCATAACATGGATTTGAATCAGAAATGGAAGGTTGGAGAAAAAAAGGGATCCAAGGATCCCCCGCGTTATATTGGACACAGCGTTATAACGGACCGCACTATATTGGAGTTAAAGTGTATTATTGATAAATCTATGTTAAAGTTTGCATACCACCTCAAATATTTTCTATGTCCTTTGACATATTGCTTTCATATTTTGTATACTTCATAACCAACATGATCCCAATCTATAAACAAGAGCAGACAACTGTATCAAGCATTTTGACAGAATTATTGCTCTTTTATACTTAGAATATGCATATTTTTGATAAATCTATGTTAAAGTTTGCATACCACCTCCAATATTTTCTATGTCCTTTGACATATTGCTTTCATATTTTGCATACTTCTTTACCAACATGATCCCAATCTATAAACAAGAGCAGAAAACTGTATCAAGCATTTGACAGAATTATTGCCCCTTTTATACTTAGATAATTGAACATTTTGCTTAAATTGCCATAACTTCTTTATATATGATCACATTTGATTCATACTTTGACAAAACAACACTTACCTGACATACCACAATGCACTGCACCCAAACTATCCCCCATGCCCCACCCAAGAATTCCCCCCCCCCCCCCCAATTTTATTTTTATAATTATTTTTGAAACTTCATCTTTTAAATTACCACCAACCCACATAAACCACCCCTCTCCATGATGGCTTACATTAACCTGTCAAGCACTCGAAATCTCTTAAGACAATAGTTACGGTCAATTTCAACCATGCATGGCCACATTACCAAACCTGGGGCGCCCCCTGGGTCAAACATGCGGCGTGGGAATACGCGTCGGCCTCTGCCGCACCATTCTTCACCAATTGACTTCAAATTAATACTAAAGATTTCTTATGACAACACAGTGTCTCGACCATCCATGTTCACATTACCCACCCCAGGGCCCCGCCCACTTTGGTGGTAAAGATCCCAAGCTATTTCAGCATAATTAAAATCCAAGCCATTTTTGTGGTCAAGACCCGAGCTTTCTCACCATAATTAAAATCCAAGCCAGTTTGGTGGCAGAGACCCCGAGCTATTTCAGCATAATTAAAATCCAAGTCAGGTTAGTGGTCAAGATCCTGAACTATTTCGGTATAATTAAAATCCAAGCCAGTTTGGTGGTCAATTTTTGTGGTAAAGACTCCGAGCTTTCTAACCATAATTAAAATCCAAGCCAGTTTGGTGGAGGATACCCCGAGCTATTTCAGCATAATAAAAATCCAAGTCAGTTTGGTGGTCCAGATCCTGAACTATTTCGGTATAATTAAAATCCAGGCCAGTTTGGTGGTCAAGACCCCAAGCCTTTTCAGCATAATTAAAATCCAAGCCAGTTTCGTGGGGGAGACCTTGAGCTATTTCAGCATATTTAAAATCCAAGTCAGTTTAGTGGTCAAGATCCTGAACTATTTCGGTATAATTAAAATCAAGGCCAGTTTGGTGGTCAAGAACCAGGGCTTTTTCACCATAATTAAAATCCTAGCCAGTTTCATGGCCGAGACCTCAAGCTATTTCCGCATATTTAAAATCCAAGCCAGTTTGGTGGTGAAGATCCTGAACTATTTTGGCATAATTAAAATCCAAGCCAGTTTGATGGTCAAGATCCTTAGCTATTTCAGCATAATTAAAATGCAAGCCAGTTTGGTGGTCAAGAACCCGATCTATGAGCATAATTCAAATCCAAGCCAGTTTGGTGGTAAAGATCCCGAGCTTTTTCAGCATGATAAAAATCCCAGCCAGTTTGGTGGTCAAGATCCTGAGCTATTTCAGCATAATTGAATTCTAAGCCAGTTTGGTGGTCATGACCCCGAGTTATTTCAGCATAATTAAAATCCAAGCCGTTTTGGTGGTCAAGACTCCAAGCTATTTTAGCATATATTTTTTCGGCATAATTTTTTCTTACCCAATTGTTTTCGTACACACATTTTTTTGTACCCATTTTTTTCTGTTTTTTGACTGAATAATGCCCCCTTTTATAGTTAGAAAATTGAAAATTTGGTTAAGTTCAGGTCTACTCTTATCCTATTTGTGTTAAGGTCTACTCTTATCCTAAAGTATCAAAGCTATATCGTCTACTTAATGTTATAAGTCATGTAACTGACATTTTTAAACATTTTATTTCTTTCCCATTTTTGTTTTTTTATTAAGGCGACATACATCAACTGTTTAATAATAATTATTAAGTCTACCTTTTTGGTAAAAATAATGTTTTTTTAACCAAATTTTCAAAATGGACATTACGGACACATGTCATTTGCTGAATGTAAAAAGTAGCATAACTGATATTTAGTTAAATTTTCAGGAGAAGGAAAAAACTGCTTTATTGAAATAAAATAGGGATACTAACAGAGTAAAACAAACACATGGGATGTTTTCAGATTTGAATACTGGTATTTTACGCATCTTTAGGCAGTTCTGTGTACCAAGGATAAATACAACACTTAAACATTCATGTACAATGCACAATACTAAAAACCTGAATTGTAACTGTAATGTATTTCAGATTCGGAGATGTCTGTGTTGTTTCTAAGGTCATGTGAAAAATTAAGTTTATATGTTTATAGGTTTAAAATTGCAAATTGTCCTCTTACTTGCCCTTGTATTTCAAGATAGAATACTTTCCTTCCCAGAGGAAAGAGATCTGGGTTTGAATCCCAGTGGGGGCTTCAGAGGATGATTCATTTTAAGAAAAATAAATATATTTGCTTTACTTTGTCTCTAACCTAACCAAATAACTCTGACAATGCCTTTACAAGTATGCAGTTTTTGATAATTCAATTATGCAAGAAACATGTATAATTTTAGGGTAGACTAAGACAGCAAACTAAGAATGGGCATCCATTTTAGTTTTTTAAGTCAAAACAACAATAAATGCATATAGGAACACATATTTAAATTAAAATGCAACAATCAGAGGACATAATCAATTAAATAGTAAATGACTACTTTAAATATTTTTGAGCACTGTTTGTTATTCAGAGATTTGTGAATATGCCGTTTAATGTTCTTCCCATTGAACTAATGCAATATGTGCTGTGGAACTGGAATCATATAGTGTTGGAAAGCTTATGTTTCACGTCTAGAGGGTCCTTGCTTCCTGAAAGCTGAAAATTGTATATGATCTCCCCACTCATTCCATCCCGCGAAACCCTTAAGGTGTCGCAAGTCTAGTAAACTGAATATGGAATGAGTGATGTATTGGACGTCATCATTGATGACGTTCAATCGAACGAATGATAAAGGGGGCTAAGTTTCGTTAAGTTGGTGCAAATCACTGCGATTTGAGCGCCTTGAAAACTGGCCGAACACGTTTGCTGAAATTTGACATGTATATGTACCAGAATGCGATCTACCTGTTGGCGTAGGCGTTATACCTGGGAAAAATCAAGTTTTCGAGTATTTTGCGTTTAAATATTTTTTGTGGGAACGGGCACGCGCTCAAATAAACATTGTGACGTCACTTCACGAACAGCGCTAGAGATCCGCCATCTTGTAACGCGACAAAGAAACTCAGTGTTATTAATTCAATAAACACAGAAAAATATGATTGTGTTTAATAATCATTAATACAAATGTCTATATTTTGTGCAGTGGATGTTTATTCAGACAGATACGGCAGAATTATGTAAGTATCTTTGTGTACTTTACAGTAGATTTGATAGTGGTAAACAACTGCGTACCGGTAAAGTTCAATCTAGCCGATTTTACTACGCAAGAAATTTAAGTATCTCACTGGCAAAATGAGCTTGACACATAAACAACAACCGGATCCGATTTACATTCACATAATATTGTGGGAATCCGATGCAATGCAAATTACTAATGTTTGATAACGTTTGATGAATTCGTTATATCAATATGCATTAACTTTCAAGGGGAATAATTTTAATTGAAATGTGCGATTCAATGACAGTGTTATATTGGGATAATAAGTCGTTTAGCCGTTATCATGATAAGTATTTAGTTTGTTGTGTTTCATTTTCATTAAAACATAGTTTTACTGTTTTATCCTTAAAGTAAAACAGTTCAGTAGTCATTATATCTTGAATTTTAAATATTGAAATAGATGTAGGATATTTCATATTTTCGGACGTTGCTACGTAAGCTAGTTGTCAATATAATTATTAATATACTGATTTACCTTTTACGCATACAGTTGTGCAACTGTTGTCTACGTAATGATACGCTATTTAATGTCTATAATGTCTTCCTGCCCCTGATGATAATAAGTCTTTAACTCAACAAACCCCAGCAATGTCAATGGTCTGTCAACATTAGAAAAATATTAGCTAAAGAAACTTCAGCGTACAATTTATATAGTATTGACATACCTGTACGCTGAAGCCAACCCTGTATCGAAAGTCAACCAGAGTGGTAACATATTTATGTCACGCTATAAATCAAAGAATACTCATTTTCTTGGATACATTTCTACAAATATTGATGAATGAATATAAATTACTGCACCGAGGAATATTTTAAGGTTCAAATGTTTCAAATGCATCTTACAATAGATGAAAATAACTCTCATCAGTCTGAAATTCACAATTTTGACACCATTGTCGCTTTGTCCAAGACTAGTTTTAATTTGGATACTTTCGAACGACCTTGACATTTTTTTGCTGAAATTGTAAACATCACTTTCGTTTTGTGAAATCTATTATTTGTGATTAACAACATAAGTCTGGTGGATTATAAAACTGATTTCAGTGTGAATCGGGTAGTTTTAAATATTTACTTTTAGTTTGTATTTACACTACAATTTGTTCACAAAACAAGCCAGAATATTCTAAAATACCGGGAAATGTCATTCTGATTTTGAAAACACTTGAGCACATGGTATGTTACTAAAAGTAGAAATACCATCATATGACCGTGAAATCTCGGGAGATTCGCATTTCAAGAAAGTCTGTCACATCGCTGTTTTTCTCCATGTGTAAGAGCAGAATAGATAAATTTTAAATGTTTAAGATAGTAGTTTGTGAAAGAATGTATCAGTTAAATGTGAAAAATGTCAATCTTTCCAATCAAGTGATTGATATGGGCCAATAACTGCATTTAAAAGCTGTTTTGGACCGGTCTTTGTTAACTGTCCACTTTTGGGCATTTTCTGGTTGACTTTCCTAATGGGGTTGGTCCATAACTATAAAGTCGCGCCAGTCAAAAGTCATAAAAAGCGACATTTAAAGTTATGGTAGCCAGAATTAGAAAAATATGTACAACTGAGCAATCAATCATGACAGACTGATGTCTCAGGTTAGTGCAGTGATTTTTCCACCAGATTCTCACCAAGGTGATCCCGGTTGATTTCACCACAATTGAATATATGTCAGTACACAAATAAATTATACAGCAGGTAATGACAATCGATAAATGTCTTAGTTTTAATTTAATTGTTCGCACAAATTTGGACACTCTTTGTGTCTGAGATATGTTGGGTTAAATGACCTTTACAACAAAACATACATCTCTGAATCTGCGATACATTACAGTTAAAGTTTAACACATGTAAAATACCAGTATTCAGATCTGAAAATATCCTTAAAAACTCGTATGGTATGAAATACATATATCTTGTGACGTATTTTCATTTTAAATCTTGAATTGATGACTACTTGAATTTAATGACGACAAGTCGGACATGCAGTTAAATATTTTAATACGTCTATCGTGTGACATAATTTCATTTAAACTCTAGATTGTAACGACATTAGTCTGACGCGTGCGGCGTTATTTTGTTTAACAGTAAAACAAAAATTAAGTAGACTATCAAAAAAATACAAAAAGTGTACTTGTAAATAAAAACTCCTTCATTCCGTATAAAGATTGTACGTTACAGCAGAGCTCCAGATAACTTTTCTGAGTAATTTGGTTAATACCCACTACTTTTGAGTTCAATTGGGTATTTTCATATTCAATTGGGTACAAAAAAGTCGGTACCCACTACCGGGTACTTTAATTGACAATTGGGTACCTTTGTTTTAAAATTGGGTATGTTCATTGTCTTAAATTCTCACCTGCTTACCTGAATAAGCTGGTTGTAGTTCCACTCTTAATTGATTAGTTTCAGAGATTTTGTGTAATTATGTAGATGTATCCATAATATACAGTCTTGATTTAAAAAAAAAAGTTCAACGATTTTTTCCACCAGTTTTCTTACAATGTAAGCACTGACAGCGATTGCCTCCGACATAATATCGTCAAGAATTAGTTTCACTATATTTTCCGCTTCTGATTTTGTGTTGCCTGCGGTTAAATATCTTAAAATTGAGTTTCTTTGTTCCTAGGATACGATGTTTCCATTTTTAAGGCCTCACGGTTTCGACATTTTCACAACAATAACACGTAGTCACAAAGACACTTTTTTCCGTACATATTATTGTGCTGAAGGTTATACTGAAAGCACTTGGACAAAGCGGAAAGAATCCGGGTATTTCTGACCAGGGTATTTCCGGGACAAATTTACTCGTTATGCAAAGGAAAAATATGATATGCGTAATCGGCAATTTCAATTGGGTTTCGGAACGCATGGTTTTATTTTTCTATGCGTAATCGGCAATTTTACATTGGGTATTTACACAAATGCGCACCTTATCTGTAGCTCTGTTACAGTAATCTGTGAAACAAAGTCATTAATAAAAAAAAAAAATATGTTTGACCACAACGGTGGCTAATAATGTTTACGAAAAATACAAACAATATAGATTTATCTATTACATAACATGTTAGAATTTTATCATGCATTTATAATCACTCATAAAGAGATTTCAATAAACAGTTACATGCATAGACAGTTTTTTTAAGCCAGTGTCTTTTGAATTCAGAAATTAATCAAGATAAACCATAAAATTGGGAAAAATAGATAGTAAACCATAAAATTGAGAAAAATGAGGCATTATTAATATGATTATAAATAACAGAATTACAATAATATTGTTTAAAAGTGCATGATTGAGTGCATTTTTAAATTTATATTATAAAATGCTGCTTGAATTTATTTTTACCTTTCACAGGGCTTTTTTTCCTTCTTTATGAGTGGCCGTGGAAGGACATTTCACAATTTTGAAAAGGACAATTCACAAACCTAACATGGCCGTGAATTTTTACAAAATGGGCCATTTTTCACAATTTTAATAATTTCACGACTCGGTTTTTTCACAATTTTAAGAAGTTCGCGACTCAATTTTTCACAATTTTGAAAAGTTTCGCGACTCAATTTGTCACAATTTTGAAAAGATTGCAACTCATTTTTTCACAATTTTGAAAAGTTCGCGACTCATTTTTTCACAAAATAAGGGGGCCAGGGCCGCTTCACAAAGTCAGGAAATAAAGCCCTGTTTCATATGTAAAAAAAGAAATATAATCTGCTAATGCAAAATATGCGTAAGCTGGTTTATGGTCATTTCGTAGCAAAAGAGAAGAAAATAAGTGCATTAAATAAATGAATTCATATTTTTGTATCTGGAATAGTTGTACTTTAAATAGATCCTCCACCCTTTTATGGCCGAATAAGGGCTAAATTGCTTTCCGACTTGAAATGAAAAGGCATATTGGTTGATCGTGTAGCGTTCATGTGCAAAATTTGAGAGCCAATCGATAAAGCTTGTTGATGCCAAAACAGGTAATAATAATAATTTATTATCAGGTACATGTACACAAGCAAATAAGTATATTTAACCCTTTCAGTGCGGGAACCGAATTTTAAAGGCCTTTGAAAACAGTTTGGATCCAGATGAGACGCCACAGAACGTGGCGTCTCATCAGGATCCAAACTGTTTGCTATTCTAATAGTATTCTTTGAAAAAAAAATGAAGAAAATGCTGATTTTAGAAATTCAGCAGACGACATTTTAGCAGACGACAAATTTCCCAGCATGCAAAGGGTTATTAAGATGCTTAAGGTGTGGAAGACTCATAATCAGGTTTGGTGTCCCTCAAACCCTAAGCGTCTTGTAATTCCTTATGCAGTTTGTATAGATAGTGCCGCATCCTGACACGTAAAGCTTGTGCTTTGTTGGCAGCGTTAGTTGGCTGTTAACAGGTTCATTGTGGTTATCTCCAACATCAGTCTGTCCGTCTGTCCTAGCCACTATCTCCTACACCATAAGCACTAGAACCTTGAAACTTAAACACATGGTAGCTATGAGCATTATGTGCGACCCTGCACTATTTGGAATTTTGATCTGACCCCTGGGTCAAAAGTTAAAGGGGATGGGGTGGAGACGGGTCAGAGATTTTCACTCATTTTTAGCTCGACTAATGTATATGAAATATATATAATGGAGCTATCCTGATCACGTCGGCGTTACCGTTAGCGTGCACATGTTAAAGTTTGTGTACTACCCCAAATATTTTCTTTGTCCTTTAACAAATTACTTTTATATTTTGCATACATGTACTTCTTTACCAACATGACCCTTATCTATAAACAAGAGCAGACAACTGTATCAAGCATTTTGACAGGATTATTGCCCCTTTTATACTAAGAATATGCATACACTGTCACTCCAATATAACGCGGATGACGGGGTCCAAGCCACGCAACAGCGTTATAAACGGAAAGCGTTATAAGTTTTGAGCTAATTTATTTAAGGGGCTATAAAAACAGGTAAAGTATAGCCTATAATATAGGTCTTGTGTATCTTCATGCTGTGTTGTCAACCGCAAATACATGCATGTAAACCGAATTGTGCGATAACAGTATAACTACCGCTTTTCTAATGTGCACATTTATCCGATAATCCAATATAATTACATCACTTACGAAAAAATAATGTTTAACATTTATGACAAGAAATATGTTTACGAACTTCGTAAACAAATTCATATGCCTACGCCATTTTTCAGAAAAATTAGTACAGTGCATTATGGGACACAGCTTTCATTGGACGAGCGAATTTAAATTTAGATTGAATGCAATACGAGGCAATACGATACATGTACAAAGAAATGTTTTATTGCGTCATACGCAGCATGTAAAAAACGTGCTTTCCATGGACTTTCTGATAACTGGCAAAAATTTAAGTGCATCTCTGTTAACTATTACACTGCGTTAGCATGTAAATAAATAGTCAGGATTTTTAACCAGGTTTTCCAAAGGAAAAAAATGGTTATTAGATTGGCGAATGCGGGCGGGCTGGCGGAACAAGCGTGTCCGGGCCATAACTATGTCGTTCATTGTCAGATTTTATAATCATTTGGCACATTTGTTCACCATCATTGGACGGTATGTCGCGCGAAATAATTACGTCGATATCTCCAAGGTCAAGGTCACACTTTGAGTTCAAAGGTCAAAAATGGCCATAAATGAGCTTGTCCTGGCCATAACTATGTCATTTATTGTGAGATTTTAAAATCATTTGGCACATTTGTTCACCATCATGGGACGGTGTGTCGCACGAAAGAATCACGTCAATATCTCCAATGTCAAGGTCGCCACGACTAAAAATAGATTTAAAAAAAAAAAAAACTTATAAAGGGGGTTAATTTTGTTTGTTCATTTCAAAAGTTCAGTTTGACTTTTCTCCCTTTATCAGATTTTTTTTTCACAATGAAAACCTGGTTTTGTGACAATTTTGTCCCTTGTTAAATGTATTTTTCGTATACGTACTGAAACATTAAACACACACAAAGATAACTTTATTTATCAAGCATGTGTAGCATATAATAAACAATAACACACTTACACAGCCATATTTTATACCAACGAAATACAATACACGATAAATACGGAACATAAACAGGTAATAGTTTTAAATAACTTTAATTTGATAATTATTCCGCTTGCACTTGCCTTATTGAAATTAGCGCATCGAACCGCTCTTATAGGGAATACATGTAATAAACACCGACTCGCTTGTTTTCACACCTTTATTGACATTACACAACAGATTAACACCAATTAGCTGTCGAGTGTCGTTTAACCTCTAATCGATTAAAATCAGTTAAACGGGCGGATAAAGCAATCAAGCTGTGATTGCCAGCTTTTTTGAATTTATGAAAATACATGAAGTTGCATAACATGGATTTGAATCAGAAATGGAAGGTTGGAGAAAAAAAGGGATCCAAGGATCCCCCGCGTTATATTGGACACAGCGTTATAACGGACCGCACTATATTGGAGTTAAAGTGTATTATTGATAAATCTATGTTAAAGTTTGCATACCACCTCAAATATTTTCTATGTCCTTTGACATATTGCTTTCATATTTTGCATACTTCATAACCAACATGATCCCAATCTATAAACAAGAGCAGACAACTGTATCAAGCATTTTGACAGAATTATTGCTCTTTTATACTTAGAATATGCATATTTTTGATAAATCTATGTTAAAGTTTGCATACCACCTCCAATATTTTTATGTCCTTTGACATATTGCTTTCATATTTTGCATACTTCTTTACCAACATGATCCCAATCTATAAACAAGAGCAGAAAACTGTATCAAGCATTTGACAGAATTATTGCCCCTTTTATACTTAGATAATTGAACATTTTGCTTAAATTGCCATAACTTCTTTATATATGATCACATTTGATTCATACTTTGACAAAACAACACTTACCTGACATACCACAATGCACTGCACACCCAAACTATCCCCCATGCCCCACCCAAGAATTCCCCCCCCCCAAATTTTATTTTTATAATTATTTTTGAAACTTCATCTTTTAAATTACCACCAACCCACATAAACCACCCCTCTCCATGATGGCTTACATTAACCTGTCAAGCACTCGAAATCTCTTAAGACAATAGTTACGGTCAATCTCAACCATGCATGGCCGCATTCCCAAACCTGGGGCACCCCCTGGGTCAAACATGCGGCGTGGGAATACGCGTCGGCCTCTGCCGCACCATTCTTCACCATTTGACTTCAAATTAATACTTAAGATTTCTTATGACAACACAGTGTCTCGACCATCCATGTTCACATTACCCACCCCAGGGCCCCGCCCACTTTGGTGGTAAAGATCCCAAGCTATTTCAGCATAATTAAAATCCAAGCCATTTTTGTGGTCAAGACCCGAGCTTTCTCACCATAATTAAAATCCAAGCCAGTTTGGTGGCAGAGACCCCGAGCTATTTCAGCATAATTAAAATCCAAGTCAGGTTAGTGGTCAAGATCCTGAACTATTTCGGTATAATTAAAATCCAAGCCAGTTTGGTGGTCAATTTTTTTTGTGGTAAAGACCCCGAGCTTTCTAACCATAATTAAAATCCAAGCCAGTTTGGTGGCGGATACCCCGAGCTATTTCAGCATAATAAAAATCCAAGTCAGTTTGGTGGTCAAGATCCTGAACTATTTCGGTATAATTAAAATCCAGGCCAGTTTGGTGGTCAAGACCCCAAGCTCTTTCAGCATAATTAAAATCCTAGCCAGTTTCGTGGGGGAGACCTTGAGCTATTTCAGCATATTTAAAATCCAAGTCAGTTTAGTGGTCAAGATCCGGAACTATTTCGGTATAATTAAAATCAAGGCCAGTTTGGTGGTCAAGAACCCGAGCTTTTTCACCATAATTAAAATCCTAGCCAGTTTCATGGCCGAAACCTCGAGCTATTTCCGCATATTTAAAATCCAAGCCAGTTTGGTGGTGAAGATCCTGAACTATTTTGGCATAATTAAAATCCAAGCCAGTTTGATGGTCAAGATCCTTAGCTATTTCAGCATAATTAAAATGCAAGCCAGTTTGGTGGTCAAGAACCCGAACTATGAGCATAATTCAAATCCAAGCCAGTTTGGTGGTAAAGATCCCGAGCTTTTTCAGCATAATAAAAATCCCAGCCAGTTTGGTGGTCAAGACCCTGAGCTATTTCAGCATAATTGAATTCTAAGCCAGTTTGGTGGTCATGACCCCGAGTTATTTCAGCATAATTAAAATCCAAGCCGTTTTGGTGGTCAAGACCCCAAGCTATTTTAGCATATATTTTTTCGGCATAATTTTTTCTTACCCAATTGTTTTCGTACACACATTTTTTTGTACCCATTTTTTTCTGTTTTTTGACTGAATAATGCCCCCTTTTATAGTTAGAAAATTGAAAATTTGGTTAAGTTTTGTGTTCAGGTCTACTCTTATCCTATTTGTGTTAAGGTCTACTCTTATCCTAAAGTATCAAAGCTATATCGTCTACTTAATGTTATAAGTCATGTAACTGACATTTTTAAACATTTTATTTCTTTCCCATTTTTGTTTCTTTATTAAGGCGACATACATCAACTATTTAATAATAATTATTAAGTCTACCTTTTTGGTAAAAATAATGTTTTTTTAACCAAATTTTCAAAATGGACATTACGGACACATGTCATTTGCTGAATGTAAAAAGTAGCATAACTGATATTTAGTTAAATTTTCAGGAGAAGGAAAAAACTGCTTTATTGAAATAAAATAGGGATACTAACAGAGTAAAACAAACACATGGGATATTTTCAGATTTGAATACTGGTATTTTACGCATCTTTAGGCAGTTCTGTGTACCAAGGATAAATACAATACTTAAACATTCATGTACAATGCACAATACTAAAAACCTGAATTGTAACTGTAATGTATTTCAGATTCGGAGATGTCTGTGTTGTTTCTAAGGTCAGGTGAAAAATTAAGTTTATATGTTTATAGGTTTAAAATTGCAAATTGTCCTCTTACTTGCCCTTGTATTTCAAGATAGAATACTTTCCTTCCCAGAGGAAAGAGATCTGGGTTTGAATCCCAGTGGGGGCTTCAGAGGATGATTCATTTTAAGAAAAATAAATATATTTGCTTTACTTTGTCTCTAACTTAACCAAATAACTCTGACAATGCCTTTACAAGTATGCAGTTTTTGATAATTCAATTATGCAAGAAACATGTATAATTTTAGGGTAGACTAAGACAGCAAACTAAGAATGGGCATCCATTTTAGTTTTTTAAGTCAAAACAACAATAAATGCATATAGGAACACATATTTAAATTAAAAATGCAACAATCAGAGGACATTATCAATTAAATAGTAAATGACTACTTTAAATATTTTTGAGCACTGTTTGTTTTTCAGAGATTTGTGAATATGCCGTTTAATGTTCTTCCCATTGAACTAATGCAATATGTGCTATGGAACTGGAATCATATAGTGTTGGAAAGCTGATGTTTCACGTCCAGAGGGTCCTTGCTTCCTGAAAGCTGAAAATTGTATATGATCTCCCCACTCATTCCATCCCGCGAAACCCTTAAGGTGTCGCACGTCTAGTAATATAGTGTGAAGCGGCATTGATTGAAAAATATACCAGTTAATCGAAGGTAGGTCTACTTTTTTTATAGTTATTTACCCTTTATCTGCTTGTTAATTATTGTCAATATATTAACACCTAACGTAGTCATATTTTAATTATATATTGTCAATATATTAACACCTAACGCAGTCATATTTTAATTATATATTGTCAATATATTAACACCTAACGTAGTCATATTTTGATTATATATTGTCTATATAATAACACATAACTTAGTCATATTTTAATTGTATATTGTCTATATATTAACACCTAACGTATTCATATTTTAATTAAATATTGTCAATATTTTAACACCTAACGTAGTCATATTTTAATTAAATATTGTCAATATATTTACACCTAACGTAGTCATATTTTAATTAAATATTGTCAGTATATTAACACCTAACGTAGTCATATTTTAATTATATATTGTCAATATATTAACACATAACGTAGTCATATTTTAATTGTATATTGCCAATATATTAACACCTAACGTAGTCATATTTTAATTAAATATTGTCAAGATATTAACACCTAACGTAGTTAAATTTTAATTAAATATTGTCAACATATTAACACCTAACGTAGTCATATTTTAATTATATATTGCCAATATATAAACACCTTACGTAGTCATATTTTAATTAAATATTGTCAATATATTAACACCTAACGTAGTCATATTTAAGGGAAAACTTCATACAGCTTAAAAACGATTATAAATTCATACAAGTTAAAAAAATGAGAAGGTACGTACGAAAACTCAAATGGTTGGCCACACAAAGCGATTCCTTAACAACAGGAAAATGATAAGCAATGAAATGCCCATTAATTCGAGCTTTTATCTGCTTATGAAGTAACAGCCTCATACTCTGATAGTTGTTAAGATAGGCCGACGCAAAAAGCTAGGCAGAAAAACTACCAAAAAGACACCATTTTTAAAATATGGTAACAGAAGTATGTTAATTATACAATGGCATTGTTGTGCACGATTGTCTCTATGAAGTGTCGGTACTAATAATTCAATTTTACATGGGTTTAAGACTCGCGTGATCAAATTAAATAGTGCCTAGACAGATGACACCAGAGTCATATCTCTGACTTATGCAGTTTTACGATTTTAAAATACAGCATTAGTTACTTCCAATTGTGTTTAAAAAGATCATAGCTCCAACACACCGACAATATAAGATCCACCCCTAGCCATTTGATGAAAACTGGCCCGCTCTCCACCGGCCATGTTTTTAACAAACCAAACAAAGGTGGTGATGGTGTTGATGGGGTTGGCGATTATGGCGTTGATTATGACGATGGTATTACTGCTGTACATGTGATGATGCAAATCAGAAAAAAGCACAACAAAAACAAATCTTCTATAATATAAGAATTAAAAAAAACGCATACACTGTATTTATTATTTTTTAAATAAAACAACCGATAATTATAAATTAAAATATATTAAAAAAAATAAAAGTCGAGATTTATGCGAAAAAGACGAGTAAAACATTGGCAATAATAATCAAGTACAAAGTATAAAAATTCAAACAAAAAATAATACTAGCAAACACATGAACATGACTGATAGAAAATCAAACAATAATGGTCACGGATAAATACATGGCAGTCGTCAGCACAACACTGTTATTGTACAAACTTCTGCTTTAAAAAAGAACATCAATTAATTTCTTTAAATCGCGAATATCCAAATCGAAATTTTGGATTCAAATATTCTGTTTGTTTTCTGATATTGGAATATTCGTTCTCACCTAAACATAACTTCTCTGCTTTTCGTGTTAAGTCGTTATGGAATGTATGTATTTGATTATCAAACATTTGAAATCCTGTGCGTGTATGTTATTATGTAATGCCCATGAATACCTCTGAAACCTGAAATAAGACTTTAGTCCCGCGTGTCCTTTCAGTAAATTTCTGGGCCTTATCAACACGCCTTATCCGGTCAAAAAATAATGTTTTAGCTGCCGAAATGTTCATATATATCCAATATCACATTAAAACGAAACACTAAATTTGCCGAGGTAATTGTTTTCTCTAAAAGGGAGGCTACCAATCAAGCTGCATATCGGCTTTACTCCAGACATATTTGCCTCCCCTCTTAAAGAACATTTTCTCGTCGAAGCCGCTGAAATTGAGCCCATTCTCCACGCCTACGTCCAGAACAGATCTTGATGGTTCTTTTGCACCCTTCGTGCAGTCCAAAAACCGCATCTGTGGAAAAAGAAATCAGGGGCGCTCTGAGAAAAACGGGCTTTAATTAATGTGCGTACAGTCCAAATTAGCCTGTGTATTCGTACACGCTTAAAATTGACGACACTTTCCGCCATTATGGTATATTTCATTTAAAGGAAGTACATTGTATCTTTGTTGCGAAAATCCAGTTTAGGGGGAAAGTGTCGTCCCTGCGGACTTCATAGGATAATCTGGGACAAAACATTACGCACATGCATTAAGCCCCTTTTTCGCAGAGCGAGGCTCATATGCATTTATGTTAGCTATCTGTAAAATACTATGAGCAAACCATTGTCTCATAAACATACATTTTATGATGTCATTTTGATTACGAACACGTGCATAAGGGTTGTCGGCCTACACACGTCGGTATCTATATAAACTGCATTATCTGACATATTCTACATATACTACCAAATAATTGATTACTCTAGTAAAGCAATGTAACAGGCGATACTGCTCAGTCGTTTGCGGAGTTTTGTCTTGTAAAGAACCAAACAACTTGAGCAACATTATCTCTCTGCTGTGTACCAAAACGTAAATTTATATGGGTCAGGTTGAATTTGATAAACTTACATATTCGTCAAGGATCAGGTACGAATTCTGCATCTGAAACAAAAACATATAAACATGTAAGCAAAAGCCGAACAGAGTAAGAACTAATGTGAAGCAGTAACGTTAAGTAGTACAACGCTCAACGTTATAAAATATCGTGGCCATCACTGTGAATACGGTCTCTGTAAGCTCGAATCCCAGTCCGTCCACATTAATTGGCCACTCGCCTGGTGTCAATCAAACTCAGGTAATAATCAATCAGATTTCGTTTATTGCGGCCACATGGTCCGACAAACAAAGACTGTCGGAGTAATGGAATAAGCGTTTTTATGAAAGCACAACTTAGTGGGCGGAGCGATCGCGTATTTGGCGACTGGTCAGTTGTACGGGGATTTGTATTGAACAAATTATACAGTCTCCATCCCCCCCCCCCTCTTCCACTGATTTTAGGCAGGCAGTTGTGAGAAACTGTTGTTGTTTTTGTGTACTGGTTAACCACTTTATCCAGGTAATGTGTTCATGAAAAGCGTGGTTCCGGTTCACAGACCGCGTTAGGGCGAATATAACAATCCGAACCAACCAAACATAACGCGCTCACCTTTTCGTTAGATTCTGGCACCAGGCATTCGACATCCTTGTGTCTTCGGAGAAATTCGTCAAACTCAGCATTGGTGATGACAAAGGATTCTGCCCGTCTTAGTGCATCCGGACCGGTGTTTTCACCGTCTATCAGGAGGCACTGAAATACCTTGGGAATACGAAAACGACATAATTAGTCCTTATTGTATCACTTGATCACATTTATTGCAAAGATTCAGCACCAAGTAAAGTTAAGATTCAGCAACAAGTTGAGTCAATGATGACAGTTAGATAAATGTTTTTGCTAGCTACGCAGGTGTAAACAGGAAACAGTAGCATTAACAAACATGCTTAATTATGTGAATGTTTTATGCTAAGCAGAAACCGTATTCCTTATTTCAGAAACATTACGTGACATATGATAATCAAAGAGAGGTCATGTTTAAAAATCTACATGCATGACATTTCATAAAGTAAGTTTATTTTTTTCTCTAACTTTTGCCTGGAAACTTGTGTTCTTTATCTATTTTAATGATGGTTACCTAGACCTTGACTCCACCCACCTTTAAAACCCAATCCCAAGCGAGGTCTTTATAAGTTATCATTAAATGACAGATTAAATTTAATGGAAATACCTAGGTATTTATCAAGTCTAATAATAAGCGGAAAACGTATGCCTATTTTCAGATAGATAACCTTTATACCCATTTACATTTTATATAATCGGAAGCAATGTATTGAGATAGGTTACGTGTAAACATCATCGCAAGTTATCTCACATACGCTACGCTTCTTGGTGTACTGATATTCTGATAACAGAAACAATGGAGTGGCCTTGGACGAAGTCTTGACACATAAATACATTTTCATAAAAATACCCCACTTCGTTATCGAGGTTTTAAGCAGATGCCAACTCGACCCACATGTCACCCGTCGCATGTTCTGTGCAAACCTACTGTAGCGTAATGCGATGGAATTATACCGCACACAACTCGACGCTTTCAAAGCCCAAACATTTTTATAATCAACACGATACATGCGAGACCAAATTGGGCCTATTGACAAAAGCACATTGCGAATTATGTATCCCCGGCAGTCTGGCGTTTGCCATCTCTCTTAATACAAAACGTACCTATCTAAATATACATAAAAGCACCAAACGAAAGTATGTCATAATGTCAAAAACATAGTAAAATGCGTCAATTTAAAAGGAAATTTTCAGATAATTAAACATAAGGTGTAATAAATAAATGCCACTTCGTTACGCTACCTTCCACCTGCACGGATTCAGGTGCATTATTTCCTCCACCATGTTCTCATCCTTGTTGTGCGTGTTCACAACTGTGTTCAGTTTGAATGCCACCCGCAAAAACATAACTATAAACACGTCCGCAAGGACTGAAGATTTTGAAACGTTTTTCAACTGTGTTCAGTTTGAATGCCACCTGCAAATACATAATTATAAAGACGTTCGCAAAGATTTGAGATTTTGAAACGTATTCACAACTGTGTTCTGTTTAAATGCCACCTGCAAAAACATTATTATAAAGACGTTCGCAAAAATTGGAGATTTTGAAACGTGTCCACAACTGTGTTAAGTTTGAATGCCACCTGCAAAAAACATAATTATAAAGACGTTCGCAAAGATAGGAGATTTTGAAACGTATTCACAACTGTGTTCAGTTTGAATGTCACCTGCAAAAACATAATTATAATGACGTTCGTAAAGATTGAAGATTTTGAAACGTGTCCACAACTGTGTTCAGTTTGAATGCCACCTGCAAAAACATAATTATAAAGTCGTTCGCAAAGATTGGAGATTTTAAAACGTTTCCACAGCTGTGTTCAGTTTGAATGCCACCTGCAAAACATACTTATAAAGACGTACGCAAAGATTGGAGATTTTGAAACGTGCTTAGAACTGTGTTCAGTTTGAATGCCACCTGCACAAACATTCTAATAATGACAACGTAAAGAATCGAGATTTTGAATGCATATTATCAATGCATGATCTTTAAACCAGCGCATAATGTCGTAATTACTCTACGTTTTCGGACACTTAATTATTTTTTATTCGAAAATTTAGATACGAAAAATATCCAAAATTACAGGTCTCCAAAAATTGAGAGACACAAATTAAGACGGCCGAAACTTATATTGAAATAAAAGCAATTAATAAATCTACAATTATTTTAGTGTGATTTATTCTTCTTTCTCTGCTCAACAAAATCAATACAACTTCACATTGTCTGAAATGATATAGAACAAAAGTTAAGAACATAACAGATTATGATTCCTTCATAGAACGGATCAGTTTGAAATGCTGTTGAATGAATCAATTGTTGCCTACCGGAAGCATGGTGTTTTACCCAATTACACGAATGTAATAAACCATTGACCTCAGGCATGCATCTGCCAGGTTTAATGACCTTAATCCGGTTGTAAAAAAACAAACATGATCGAAGTGTCACAAGATAAGCGAAAATAGGGCCGTAGTCTGTAGAATAGCGCTGTAAAATCTAATGTCCGAAAATTAAGAGACATTAATTATGGACGACACCCGTATGTCCGAAAATTGAGAGTCACGAAAAATAATTATGTTTGCTAAAAAAGAGGGTGTCCGAAAATTAAGAGTGTCTGAAAAAAATAGAGCAATTATCGGTAATCATGCAGATGGGAGTCTTGTCAATAGCCGAAAGGCTTATCAGCAATATATGATCGTAAAACCTGGTCACAACCATCGTACAAATCGAAGGATAATCAACATCTAGCTGCTTATCATAAATACATGACCTATAAAACACTGTTTGACCATCGTACAGAGAGAGCTTATAAATTCAGCGATTAAATTATTAATTATTATCGAAAAACTATTATCATCGGTGCACTACTTAATTATCGGCGCACAGTCTTCGCACAGATCAGAGCCTTATCCATAATTTATTGATTATCATCCGTGGACCTTATAATCGGCGCACAGTCTTCGCATGCTTATGGATAAATTATTGTTTATCATCAGTGTATTACCTTATAATCAGCGCACAGTCTCCGCACGGATCGAAGGCTAATCAGATGAATTTTCTGTCCTTGCTGTCGACCGATCTTCTCATTTGTATCGGCATCAAAGCTGTCGCACGAAACAGCCAAAATGTCCAAAAACTCACCTGAAGAGATATTTTACGGGTATTTGATTCGAGCCTCGCTAAATGAAAACGGAGCTTAATGCATGTGCGTAAAGTGTCGTCCCAGACTAAACTGGACTTATCACAAAAGCGGAAAGTTTCGTCCCTGATTAGCCTATGTGGACTACATTTAGCCTGTGTGGACTACATTTACCCACGTTTTCATAGAGCAAGGCTCATATTACGGACAGCTGTTAGAAGCGTTTAAACAGACCGTTCAATCTAAAAAAGTGTCACTTATCTGTTCCCCCCCACACACTTCCTAAAGTATCATTCTTTTACCTTACATTTACGACATATATTTGCGAACTAGACTACGATATAGCTCACATAATGGTGACGCACTCATATTACTCTAACGGCAAATTTATGTGTGGCAAAAAAGAAAAACAAGTTTCCACTAACATCGACACAATTTTGGGGTAGGTATCGGTCGGCTGAACTTGTTTTCTTCGTTTACGTTCTTAATAATTAATTCCCGGTTTAATAAGAATATGCATTGCCTTGCAGAAATCATCGTTATTTATCATTATTTTGTTTTTTAATAGTCTTATGTGAATTAGCTCCAGTTAATTTATATGATCGCATGAAGCAAACATGATCGCAAAATTAAAAGTAATTTACCCGGTAGGGAATTTCGCAAAAATGACCGAAGACTCAAACTGCAACACAACAGTCAAATTACGGATCGGCGCGTGAAAAGTAGGGTCGGTTGGGTAAGCGGAAACAAACAACTTGTTTCCGCATTAAGGCTTACATTGCGATAAGGCCTACTATCGGAATGGTAAGAATTATTATTTTTTGGCCTTGGGTTGTTTACAAATCCGATATGGATACTACTACATGATAAACCGTTATTGTTTACAAGTTATAAAAGCATGTCAAGACGGCATGCTTCGAGTTATTTGAAAAAGTACGTTACATAGGTCATTACTTTAAGTGTACACAAGTGTCCATGACCGGTAAACGATCTACCGTCAAGGCCATCGTGGTTACACATTAAACAATATAGCTCCGCTATAATGGTTGTAAGAAGCGATATTATTAAACCGCTCTTATAATAAAATTTCCAAAACTTTTTAGGATAAACCTTAATCTGTACTTTTTATTGTTCACATGGTTAAGAATATTGTGTTTGTATATGAACAATATAATTCAAGTGCAGTTTTTACTGCATATTCCATGATCGCTAAATATTCCATTTTTATTTAAAAAAACACAGATTTTTTTATAAATAATTGATCTAGTGTGTTATGAGATGTTATGATTTCAAATGGCGTATTTTTACCGCACTTAATTGATTCATTTACGGTTAAGATCATGAACAAATTATGTACATGAATATGGGGACGATCGCAAAGTATTATTTATACAATTTCGAACGAATATTCCTCATTTACAAAAAAATAGCTATGACATCATTTTAGAAGCATACGCGTCAACGTTACAAAATGCCCAGTATGCCTTTTGGTTCTCTGAAAATGACAAGAAATAAAGAAATAATCATTTTCAGAATTTTTTTTTTGAACATCGTGACGAGCATAAACAATCAACCAAAATATCAATATAAAGAAGTGAAACTCCAGCTGCTGGAGCAGTATTGAATTTTCATTAAAAACAATTAGTTGGTCCTTTATTTAAGGCAAGTGACCGATTGCCCAAACAGTACAAAACAGCACAATACAGCACAATACAAACCAACATAAACACAAAATATGAATAAAGCTGGGGTCACCGCCTTGGAACGGTCAATGCAAAGCATTGGGGGTTTAAACCTGGTTATAGAGCGCTCAACCTCACACTTGGCCCAGCAATATTCATAATACATTTAAGTGTAAATAAAATTTAACGTCATAGCATTGTAACTCAAATTAAACAATAATAAAAGAGAATTAAAACGCATTCAATTTAATTACTATGTAATTACTCAATTGCATTTAAGATACAAGAGTAACAGAATTACAACTTTTTGACGAACGATCAAATAAAACTATTAACAATTGTCAACTACATTCTTTCTTTATAGAAAAGATTTGAGAATGTAGAATCATAGAGTTAATATCTCAGATAATCATCGCGCAAATACAGGAAGAAGCAGCAATAATGGGTGTAAAAATTCCATATTACATAGCTTGGTTGTTTAAGTGACTGCTAAACAAATTAAAAATAATTCAATCAAACAAGAAACGCCTATCAGAGAGAAAATATAAATAAAATGGAACGTTATAGACCCAATGACCTATGCATGTAGATTACAACTGGGAAAGTCGGTCGTATGACGTCACAAAAATCCATAATGACATAATGACGTGAACAAATTCCAAGGGCAGTACTAAATAAAAATATTAATGGGGCTGTGCTACTAATAAAACAAGTTTACGTCATTTAATATTAAGAAGCAAATTAATACAAATGGTAATTCCATTAAAACGACATTATTGGAATCAAACAGTATATAGGTGTTTTGACAACTGAAGACAGAAATGACCTGATGTACGAATTGAGTCCAAATGTAGTTTACATGCAGATTTGTTCATACGACACAATGACACAATTTTATTCAACAGTAAAAAATGCCTATAATGTAGTATTAATGCAGATTTGTTCATACGACACAATGACACAATTTTATTCAACTGTGAAACATGCCTATAATATCACTAATGATTCCAAATTTTAAGGGAAGAAAGATATAGTGAATCGAAAACCATCAAACACGTGTTTTTAAGTACATAAGCATCGTATCCTTTTGATAAAAACAAGTTAATTAAATTGAAAAGTTTAATATGAACATTTGGTTTAACATATTTTAATTTGCGGACACGCTTCAAAACATCTCCGTAAAATGATGGATGGGAGATTCCATTATTTAAATGCCATTTTAAAGAAACATTATATTTTGAAATTAAATCACCATACTTAGAGTAAAATCTAGCAAATTTATTTCTTAGGTTATGATACAAAAAGCCTTGTTTTAGCAATTTTTTAGTTAATATTAGATTACGATCATTAAAATCTTTAATACACGAACACGCTCTGGCATAACGTACCAACTGCGAAATGTAAATATCATAGGAAGGTCCTTCAGGGATGTTGCCATCTAGAAACGGAAAATTCACAATTTCAAAGTTAAAATTGTCCCGTTTGTCGTATAAACTAGTTTTGATCAAATTATTATTAATAGTTAAATGTAAGTCTAAATACGCAGCGTCTGTATTGGATATACACGATCTATTTAAGACTAGTTCTTTTGGGTAGATTTTGTGAATATATTGTTCAAATAATGGATTATCTAAATTAAGTATGTCATCAATGTACCTACTAGTAAGGTTAAAACAATTAATCAAATCTACTTGCTTAGTTTTAGATAATTCTAACATAAATTCGCTTTCATAACAATATAAAAAAAGGTCAGCTATAAGTGGCGCACAATTAGTACCCATAGGAACGCCAATAATTTGTTTAAATATTTTACCATTAAATTCAACAAACAAGTTATCCAAAAGAAAAGTAAGTGCTGCACAAAAGTCAAGACCAGTCCAAATGATGTAATTATCTAATATCTGATTAGTAAAAAAGCTGTTTTAGTGTTTAAAGCTAGATACAAACATTTCTCTCTAGCAAAAGTTTTTTCAATCAAAGAAACAAGTTTGGATTTTATTAAAGCTTGAGGAAGCGTTGTATATAGTGTCGAAGAATCATAAGTATTTACCTGTGACACCTTATATTTTTTATTTTCAATTTTATCAATAACTTCTAAGGTGTTTTTTATTGACCAAAATAGGTTAATATTACTATTTTCATAAACTTTATTACAAAATTTAGCTATATGATATCTAATAGCACTCAATGCAGATGTAAGATACACTGATAATTGTTTGGTGGTACAAGACACTGAATTAGCGATAAAACGACTTTTATTTGGCGTCTTATGTAATTTAGGTATCCAGTAAAGTGATGGCAATTTCTTGTCAGTAATATTGACTATTACATTGAACTTTATGCATTGGGCAATATGGTCGGTAATAATTTCATTAGGTTGCTTATTGTACTCACAATATGATGTAGTTTGTGAAAGTTCTTGTGAAATAGTTTGAACATAAAACACTCGTCATATTATGATAACATTATTAGCAGCCTTATCAGCAGGAACTAATACGAATTTAGATTTTAAGTCTTCAAGCAATTTACAGAGATTTTGTTTATTAAATTTAGGTGAATGTGGTAGGGCCAAAGGATGTGTATCATAAAAACATATTTTATTCATGGCCATACTAAATATTTTTGTTTTCCAATCATTGAGTGCAATAATTTCAGCATTTTCCTTCCTGCACCATTTAGTGCAATAATCATGTAAGGATGTTACGATATTCTTAATGCAGTCATCAAAATCAACAGGAATAGGCAGTCTGTACTTAGGGCCTCTGCGTAGCAAATTTCTAAGGTTTTTATTTTGAATGAAATTAAGGTCCCCAGTAATAACATGTCCAACTGGACCATATATATATTTAGAACTAGTACAGTCACATAATGTAGGACAATTTCTTATTAAATTTATATCTGTGGAAATAGAATTATAATTAAAGACGATACTTCTTACAGGTTTACTATATTTGTAGCAAATAAGTGGTGATTCAGTATTGCGGAAATAAGGGGGAATCAACCGACGTACATTTTTATCATTGAATATTTGAGGAAGGTCAATTAAATCAAGACCTTTGTTACAAAACTCAAGTTTGATACGATTTCTAGTTTAGTTAAGTACATTTTCAATAAAAGGTTTAAGATAGTAGTCAGTGAAAGATTCAATAATACAAGCACATTCATATAGAGGGTCAGATTGAAGTAAAATAAGTTTACATTCCTTATCAATATGCGCCAGCGAAGAAACAGAAAGAGTGCACTTAGTAATTTATGTTTACCCCCATTTTGTAATACTGTGTAGCAATCATTTAAAGAAAGCAGACGTTTAAATTTACGCCTTAAGTTACCATTTTTCCTAATGCCATGTGAACGTTTATTTCTTAGACGTTTACTAAACAGAGAAAATGAATTAATCGATTTATTTTTAGAAATTGTTCCAACATTTAGAATATTATCATTTAATCCAAGTGGGTTAGCTGATTGCAAACGTTTAATCCATTCAAATTCTGACATGCACCTTGCTTTTAATTGGCACTGACTTGAAGTACTATTATTAAAAATAAGTTGCTCCACAGGATGAATTGAACTATTAGTTACGCTATGACCTGTTTTATTAAAGTGCTGGTAAATGAAGTTATAAGATTTATTGTTATTTTTAATTAAACAAAAATGTTCCCTAAAACGTGTTTTAAGTGATCTACCCGTCTGCCCAACGTATTGCGCACCACAACAGGGTACATTTCAAGTAATAACATAAACCACATGCATAGAATTTCATGTCAAATTTACTTGTTTTTAAAAAATAATATGAATACATATTGTTCTTGGCCGGATGATTTCTGTTGATTTTTCAAGAGACACATTAATAATCAATGCTTTTCATTATGTGAAATAAGCGAAGCTGATACGTTGACGACCTCATTGAAATAACAAAGGACGAAATCTTGAATGAAACCAAATCGTGCGAATGAAACCAAAACATGCGATTTAACTTAAATATCTAGATATATCATGATTTGCAAACTGTTATAAATTTAATACAATCGTTGACTTTGCTACCCATGACGATAACGTAAGTTATATTAAACATTGATAACGCTATTTTAAGACTGCTGATCCAATGTAGGTTACAGGTGGGCTAAACACACGCTATGTAGATATCATATTACTAAAAACTAAAACTGAATTTAGCAACGACGCTGACATTTGACTCGTATTAGATAACACGTATATATGTGACGAACTGCGAGTCACATTATCTAGTGGGATAACTAAAATTGATTTACGCAATCACATGTGCAAGTAAATATTGTGTATTGCACATCTTCGCTTCATTGTGATGATATATTTGAAGTATGAAATCAAACGCTAAAAATATGGAAGTAGTATTGGTAGTAAGCTCCATAATCAATCAACATTGTATGCGGGGCGACCGACCAACAGAGAGATTAAATGAGCCGCGTTCTGGGAAAACTTGGCTTAATGCATGTGCGCAAAGTGTCGTCCCAGATTCGCATGGGCAGTCCGCACAGGCTAATCAGCTACGACAATTTCTCGCTTGTATTGTATTTTTCGTGTACAATATGTCTCTTCTAAGCGAACATCCAGTTTAGGCGGAAATTGGCGTCCCTGGTTAGCCTGTGCAGACAGCACAGGCTAATCTGGGACGACACTTTACGCACATGCATGAAGCCATGTTTTCCCTAGAACGCGGCTCATGCGGGGGTATGATAGCACTCACCGTACTGCTCAAACCAGCGCTCCGAGATGAGACTACCGTTTCTGACGATGCTGACGCTCTCGACGCCCAGCGTCTGTTAGCAGAACTTAACCAGCTCCCCGACGAACGCTCCCTTCTTCACAATGAACGGTTCGCCACCGGAAAAGTTGATTTTCTTCATGCCTTAAACAGGGCCTTGTTGCTTAAAACTTAAACGGATAGTTATTTTTATATCAAGTTATTTATGTGATTTAAAATGTTACTACTTTGGTGTATGTTTTAATTATTTGTAAGCTATAATAGTTTTATAGTAACATTGCTCTTAAAATTAATTTTGTTTGGGTCTGAGTTAAAAGACAGTTTTGATTGTTCAGCAACCGGGCCCAGAATAACCTGATTAAGAAATTGAAACGTCGTTTATATGCCTATACACTTATGTGTATGTGAGCCTCGCTCTACGAAAAGGGTGTTTATAAATGCATGTGCGTAAAGTGTCGTCCCAGATTAGCCTGTTGAATCCGCAAAAGCTAATCAGGGACGACACTTTATCGCTTTTATTGTATTTTTCGTTTAAAGGTCGACCCTTCCAGTTTACGCGGAAAGTGTCGTCCCTGATTAGCAATCCGCACTGCAAAGGCTAATCTGGGACGACACATTACGCACATGCATTTAACCCCCTTTTCACAGAGCGAGGCTTATGTATTTTTTTGATGATTCATAAAATCCGGTTGAATGGTGAGATTTAAACATACGAGTTTTTCGAAGTTTAAATCTCAACAAACAAACACTCATCGAGGTAACGTTCAAAATTTCTCACATCAAAAAGTAACAAGGAACTCAAACATCATACAGACATAATGAATGCACTCTGCATATATGAGTCTGATCGCTTTTAATCAATTCAATAATTTATTTCCTTTGTATTATAAGACATTTACGATTCTCCAAATAAACATCAGTATCTAGAAGATTATATTTTCTTAACTCAACAAATGACAGCTCTATTGTCTTAAACAAGACATTTTCGACGACGAATCGCGTGAAACAACTACTTCAGTAGGCTTCATTCTATGAAAACTGGGCTCAGCTTACGTGTCATTCCAAATTAGCTTGTGCAGTCCGTGCAGGCTAATCAGGGACGAAACTTTAAGTTTAAAGTGGATTTTCGATTAGAAGAGTTTTTCTTCAAACGGACAATTCAGTAGACGCTGAAAGAGTCGTCCCTGATTAGCCTGCGTGGACTGCAAAGTCAGCACAGACTCATCTGGAATGACTCAACGGGCATGCGTTAAGTCCAGTTTTCGCAGAACGCCGCTCATATCAAAGTATATTGATCAACCACTCACCCGCATTTTTCAAGAGTTCTAGCCCTCTCTTCGCATTGTCAAGCGGTATCACAAGCGATGTTTTCGCAGTGTGAAAACAAAATCCGCACTTGTAGTTGCATTTCCGCGTGAAATGATAATTCACGCTTAGTGGGACTACTTTTTCGGCGTATTCATCCGACGGCATGGCAGTCGGCATTGTCGTCGGCAGTTTTCCCGCCGGCAGTTCGCCATTTTGCAATTTTATTTCACCGCAGCACGTGTTTTCCGTGGCACACAGATTATTTTTAGGTTCTTTCAGTTTGTAATATAGCCGAAAGCGATTAATCGCAAGCAGGAACGCAAAAAGCGCCGCGCAGAGTAGGCAAGCGGTAGCTGCAAATAACTCCATCATGATAGCAAATGTTAAATAAATTTCGATGCTATGCTAGATGTATAGTACTTTCTGAAAAGCAATATTTCGCACAACAGACCTGTTTCGGCGGCTGAATATATACGCTAGAATGAAATCTCGCGCGTTTAATGCAACCTTGAGCTTTTCAGAAAACGTATCGAAATTCCCGGCAAAGATTCCGGTCTACTTTCGTTTCCCTATATCGAACTATAAACGAATGGAGTTACAATCTATTCATAGCACGCGCTATAAGCGCATACGATTGGAAAATCCGGCCTGTTTGTGCAGTGCCAATACGCTTCCATCGCTGGATGACGTATTTAGTCGGAAGCACGGACCAATAGCGCAATGTTTCCAATTTATGATCGAGTTAAGCGGAGATGACTTCCCAAATATCAGAGCGAATGGTATAGCCAATGGAAATTACATAATATGAGACTACCTATTGCATTATACACTTTGTCAAATACAAAGGACTGATAGTGCGCCATAAGATAATTATTATAATTCTTTAAGCGTAAATAATACACGTTTCTGAGGCGGAACCAGGATGTAAGGGGGGGGGGGAAGCGGTGCGAAATAAAAATATAAAAGATAGGTCATAAACCCAAAACAGTTCATTTATTAACAGTCTAAAAATTGAAAGTGTCCCGTTGCTAGTGATTCGGCATTGGAACCAGTTGTTGAGACTCAGCATTGGAACCCGTTTCGCGTGACTCGGCATTGGAACCCGTTGCGAGTGACTCGGCATTGAAACCCGTTGCGAGTGACTCGGCATTGGAACCCTTTGCTAGTGACTCGGCATTGGAACCCGTTGCTAGTGACTCGGCATTGGTACCCGTTGTTAGTGACTCGGCATTCGAACACGTTGCTAGAGACTCGGCATTGAAACTCGGTACGAGTGACTCAGCATTGGAACCCGTTGCTAGTGACTCTGCATTGGAAATCGTTGCTAGTGACTCTTCATTGGAACCCGTTGCGAGTGACTCGGAATTGACCAGTCGGTTGTGACTCGGAATGGACTAGTCGCTGGCGACTCCAAATCGGAACCAGTCGCTGGTGACTCGGAATTGGAAACAATCGCTGGTGACTCGGTATCGGAACCAGTCGCTGGTGACTCGGAATAGGAACCAGACGGTGGTGACTGGGAATTGGAACTAGTCGCTGTTGACTAAGAATCGGAACCAGTCGATGGTGACTCGGCATTGGAACCCGTTGCTAGTGACACGGAATGGACCAGTTACTGATGACTAGGAATAGAAACCAGTTGCTGGTGACTAGGAATTGGAACCATTCGCTGGTGACTCGGGTTCGGAAGCAGTCGCTGGTGACTCGGAATCGGAACTAGTCGCTGGTGACTCGGAATAGGAACCAGTCACTGGTGACTCAGAATTAGAAACAGCCGCTTGTGACTCGGAATCGGAACCAGTCGCTGGTGACTCGAAACAGGAACCAGCTGCTTGGGACTCGGAATTGGAACCAGTTGCTGGTGACTCGGAATCGGAACCAGTCGCTGGTGACGCGCCATCTTCGGAACGCCTGCTGCAAGGCTCCTCAATGTTTTATCCACTGTGAGCGGACAAGACCTCTTCCGATGGTCATTTTCAGTCTTTCAGAGCAACCCTCATTTCTCTCAACAAAAAAACGCACTCAGCACGTAATGAGACAACGTGATAACGTAACGCAAACTTAATCCCAAACTTCAGGGTTGCAAATAACAGTAGCGTTCTTCAAGCTTGTATCATTTCAAGCGGACAGACCGACTGAACGATAGACGTGAGGTTTGTATGACAGTGGTTTTCGAAGAAACCATTTACCTCTGTTTCAAAGTTAGTATACGTTTATTGCGATTAACTATCGGTTACTAGTATCACAAAAAGCTTTTACATATTTGTCGGCAACGTATTAATTAAAAGTACTTAATTTCGATCGAAAAAACCCTGTGCTTAGTTCAAGGCCACATTATGTCAGATGGCACATCAGTTTATAATAAATAGTGTGGGAATAACAACTCACGGTCTCAAACTCATCTGAAAACAGCACAATATATGTAAGTCGAGGCCCTGGTTTAGCAGCTTGATACGCAACTCCTTTGTTTTACTTTTTAAGTGATAGAACAGACGAAGGCAAATATAGATTATGTTTTATTTATAATCTAAATTCTCTAACCTGATTATATAGTATTCGTGTTAATGCCTTTTTATGATTTCATGATAACCAAACATATTTTAGCAAAACAATCACCGGTATACGTTCTTTGAACCCACCCTATACATGTAAAACTAGTTTAATTGTTATAAAAAATTACTTCGTAGCCCAATGATCCAATTTAAGCTCAACAGAGCATGAAGTTCACAAAATGAGCTGTTGTAATAATTTCCATTTAAAAAACGCAATAAGATATGAATGACTAATTTGAATGTGTAGCAATAAAACTGCGTCATAATGAAGTACTAACATACCATATACGTCAATGGTGGAGAACAAACTAATGTTAAATACATAATATGCGATTTGAGGATACATATCATATGGTCTCTTTATTTACGTGCACAAATGTGCAGTTTGAGTATACGTGTACATAGATTCTGCAAATATCACTATATATACTTGTATCAAATGTCTTGGAAATCTGAACTTAAGTTCTTAACTGAGTATGGATTTTTAGAAAGTATTAAAACGTATTAAAGTATTAAATTAAGTATTAAATCAGAATACCGGTATACGACGTATATATTTTTACTGTTCAAGAGTATTCTGGTTCAAATCAGAGGTTACATCCGGTGACGAGCCGGATCATTTTTCAGTCATCCATGTAAAAGTCATACATGAATTATTTCTTAAAGTTTCGGAAAACAAAATCAACCCAGATATATCAGATATCGTTTGAATAAAGTACGGACAGACTGCAATCTAGTAAAACAGTGTTGAGATTAGGTAAGCTATAATCAAGCTATATTCATTACTCGGTTTACATTAAGCACGCTGACAAGCCGTGTACACTGCGTGATATTGCAATGGTTGTTGTCTGCATTTGCAACCTTATCATGTTCCGAAAATAAGCATGGTGCAATAATAGCTATGTATAGATTGATATAAAAGGCGCATACAATACCTGGATTTCATTTGCAGTCGCAATATATGGAGGATAAACTGTACGGTCAGGTAAGAATTAAAATTTTAAGAACGCGCGCGAAGGAGCGGATGGATGTAATTTCTTTTTTCAATTTGTTTACATTTGTTTACGTATTTTTATACATTTTATAAAAAGGAAATAATCGTCGTGTATCGAATGCACTGTCATTTTTTTTGGACTGTCTAGGTTTATGAAGTTCTTAGTATAGTATATCGCTTTGGAAGCGCATCAAGTACATAACAAGTGAATTATTCGTTGTTAAAACATGGTGGATTTGGAAAATGTTTATTTCACGCTTGTTCATTATCTTAACAAGACATAACGTGCCTGCATTTTAAAGTTGCTTTCTTATACCTTGTATCTGTTTAACTCACCTGTATTCATTGTGATCATGTTGATCTTTTGTGATCGCTTTATGTCAGTCGTTCATTGTGCGCCCGTCGTCAACATTAACCTTGTTAACACTCGAGCCACATTTATTGTCTTATTTTTATTAAATGTGGTCATACTATTTTTCCCAATGACATCTTGGCCGAATTCGGAACTTGGTCATGTGATATTTAAAAATTTGGTCACTAGGTCAAATTGAAGAAAACAGCTTGTGAACATTACAGAAGGCACATGTATGGCTATTGTAACACATTGCGAATACTATATAAGTCACATTTATAGTCTCACTTTCATGAAACCTGATTAAAACAGTTGTTTTAATAATATCTCGTTGAAGTTGGAAATGGTTTCGGTTCATCGAAAAACATGGCCGCAAAATTGCGGAGTAGTTTTTTTATTGCCATAGAAAAACCTTGTTAACCCTCTACATGTCACATATATAGTCCAATATTCATGACACTCGGTCCAAGTTTTTGTTTAATGACATCTCAGTGGAAATCACAAATGATTCCGGTCCGTTGAAAAACATGGCCGCCAGATAGTCCATATAAACGTACCCACAGAGCCTTTGATAATTTTTGCAATTGCGGCTCTAGGGGTACGTATGCACCCCTTTATAAACACAATCGCAGTTTTGCGCACATATTTCGTTCGCATCACTCAACAGACGTTCTTGGTTACCAATTAAGGATAGCGATGAATAAACTTCAAAAACACATTAAATTCACCTGAATGGCAGCCTATGGACTTGATCCTTTGCATTCAACCTAAACAACACGTCAATATTTCAACACACTGACATTTTGATTTTGAAATTACGAACAGTGTAAATATTCGAAGACTGTTTGACATCGTTATTGACTTGGTTACATCAAATATCACGATGTGCAAAAGATTGGTGTACTGCGACCTAACCGATAGCGACACGTTTTGTCGGCAACATTACAACAGTTCCCAATATGGTGGATAGAACGTACGAAAGAATAACAACGTAAATAAAAAGCAATTATTTCTTGCTTTAATTGTACCATTTGCATGAGTTTGAGCTTTAGACCGGAAAAAGATGATAAGTGTTTGCAGTATCAGTGTTCCGCAGCCTTTGCAGTGGTGATAAAATGTTGCACCTTTGAACAATAGACGGTGCATTGCAACTCCCAAAAACCCTTTGGGTTATAAAGTTGAGAGTTGAATTATTGCCACTAGGCCGCCAGAGGGTTGGGCAGTTTGTCTAATTTGATGTAAGATTTCTGGTCCAATCTTCATGAATCTTTGGTCGAAACGTTTGTTCTTATAATCTCTTGGTAACACCTAAAAGTCACATTTATTATTTGTTATGGACCCGTCTTCAATAAAGTTGCTCGGATCATTTGTTCTTATGACATCTCAGCCGAGTTTGGAAATGGTTCCTGTCCGTTGTAAAATATAACCGCCAAGGGGCGGGTCAGTTGTCCATGTATGGCTATATTAAAATCCTGTTAACACTCAAGATGTCACAGTTTGAGTCTAATCTTCATGAAACTTGGTCATAAAATGTATTCAAATGTTATCTTCACAGAGTTACAAAATCGTTCTGGTAAGAACATATTTCTTGTTTTGAAATCTAAGCCGAGTTAAAAACTGGCTATCTTTTGTTTTGAAATCTAAGCCGAGTAAAAATTTGGTTATATATATATATATATATATATATATATATATATATATATATATATATATATATATATCAGCATGTTCCTGTTTCAAATTAATTGACATTAACGGGTGAAGTACATACCAAGTATTGATAGATTTTAGCTTTAATGTACACGCATTGAATAATATGTGTAATGGGAAACCTATAACTATTTCCAATGAACTATTTTTAGAAAATGGAAATCCGACAGTAAATGGATATAGGGATCCCCATTCATTTTGAAATCAGTATCATAATAATCAGAGATAAAACTGAACGAACACTCAATCTGGAATGCGGCACAAAACGTGTATGGTCGGCACCAAAAATTTAAATAGCTGAAAATGTGCTTTGGCGCCACCTTCTGTCATTAGCGCCATCTCATAGGCATTGGCTCCATCTCTTTTGGAAAACACCGAATTATCTATTAGATCGACAAGAAGTCAATTTTGTTGTCCATGGAACAACTTAAACATGTCAAAAGCAATCCTTTGACGTTGTTAGCGATTACATTGGGATACAATTTTCTCGTCACCCAGGCAAAACACTTCGGTGGTCTGTTGAAATTTGTACCACGCCATAACGTGGTCATCACGTTTCCAAATTGGTTGTTATTGTATGTTTCTGTACATTTGTGGATGAATAAATATTCGCTTAATATCACCACATAGCCCGATTGTCAAAATTATGCAAAATACGTTGAAAAATACACACATTTACAACTAAGTCACTATGTAGAATTATCCGTGATATTTCATAACATACGGTCCTTAGCGCTACCTCGGAAGTAGAATTGGTTCATTTAATTTATCAATGCATGTCGACAAACAGGTGCCGCCCGTGAATTACGGCCGTGAATATACGCCTTATGAAATGGACGTACTGTATTTGCTAAATTTTATTTTTTGGAAGGGCAAATTTTTTATCTTGCAATCGATACCAGGTTTTCAGTGTCTGAAATAAATTAAGGGCATTAAGAATGCTTTTAAATTGTATCGTTTGTTACGGGAACAAATTGGATTTGATTTAGTTTAATGATAACCTAACTCAAGATATAAGCAATAACATATTTAACCTTTTTTATTGATCATTCGTTCACCCGTTGTCTATTTTATTTAGCTTAATGCAATACATACAGTGATTTCAGTTCAGTCATGAAATATCTGTATTCAGTTGTTTCTATGTCAGATTATACATATGCTAATTGTATTCATTCAAAATGTAGTTTCATCTACTTATATTACTATTACAAATATCATGACTCTATAATATAGTGAAGCTACAATTTATTCATTTGATTGTTTTTCGTAATGATCGAAGTAAGAAAAAAGATCGAACACTCAATCTAGAGTGCGACACAAAGAGTGTTTGGTCAGCACCAAAAATTAAAATAGCTGAAAATGTTCTTTGGCGCCACCTTCTGTCATAAGAACCACCTCATTGGTATTGGCAATGCATCGCAAATAGGAGGTGCCGCCTGTGATTTACGGCCGTGAATATACGCCTAATAACATGGACGTTATATATTTGCTAAATTTTATTTTTTTGAAGGGCACAATTTTTATCTGGCAATCAATACCAGGTTCTCCGTGTCTGAAATAAATAAATGGCATCAATAATGCTGTGAAATTGTATCGTTTTGTAACGGGAACCGATTGAAATTGATGTAATTGAATAATAAACTCACACAATATGAACGCAATAATATGTGAGCTTTTTTATTGGTCATTCGTTCACCCGTTATTGTGTATTAAATTGAGCTTAATCCGAAGCCTACATTGATTAAATTTTAATCATGAACTATCTGTATTTAGTTGTTTCTGTGTCAGAGTTATATAGATGCTTTTTGAATTCATTCGAAATATGACTTATATTACTATAAAACATATCGTGACTCTACTGTATTCCTAATGTAATTTGAATCAATGGTCGACAATCACACAGCTCACTAGCGCTTACGTAATCAGTTTATGCGCTGCACTTATTTGGAACATCTCTTGAAAAATAGCATGGTACGATTATTGATAAAATACTTTAAAGTCGCTCATAAATAAATTCAACTGACAGGGACGCGTTATGAGATGCCGGATAAGACGTCCGAGGACAGGTAATGTACATGTTAACAATTAAGCAACAGTAGTATCAGTTATAAGAATGTAAATCATGTAGTCGTGCTAGATTACAAATGCGGACGTTTTCTACGTAGTTTCTGAAAACTGTTTGTACTGCAGTAAATTGCATTTCATTTATATAATAATGGTATTATAATGGCGAAACGAAACGAATATATACGGGCGAATGCAGAACTAATTGGTGTTTATTTATGCATTATATGGTTTGGTCATAAGAGGAAATAGCGTAAGTGCTATAAAAAGCATTCAGCGGGAAACCTTTAGTGTTTTCCCGCGAAGTATTTTTATAACAATCGCACTCTTAATATAGTAACATGCTGGGATTACCCGCGGAGCAGGTAAACAGGTATGAAGCACGATCACATGTAAAGTAGCTTAGGCGTAATCGATTTATAATAGCGCAATACACACCTTTTGTATTCCTTCAATACAGGTAGCTTAGATTGCTTTAAACTATGTATGTTTATGGGCCTAACTAAGTACAAGAAGTGGACTTAATAGTTCGGTGAAGTTGAAAGTTATACATTAAATGACATATGTACAATGGAATAACAGTTTTGTTCTATATATACATAAATAAGATTGTTAAACTCTTCTATCGGACTACTTAGCCAATTACTAGCTTCCATATTTACATTATACAAATTAAGAACTTATGTCCATCCTTTAAGAAAACATCCCGAAACTATATTCCTCGGAACGAACGTTATTGCCTTATTTGTAAACAATGGCACAATGTGGATATGTTCAGTATCTTTAATTACAACACAGGTATATTAAACGGGCTTACAACAGTGTCCCATCTATTGAACATTTCGACACCTTATTTGCATCAACATGCACATCTGCAATGAGCATTTGTGTGCAGTTGTAATTATGTAAATGAAGCTTTAACCAATTGCAAATTATTTTTGAATGCCACAAGCACATTCACATTAATACGTGTAATGGTAGTACTGTCTTTCAAAGAATTATTGGTCTGCTTCTTCACATTATTATTGTATTGAACACAATTTCTTATTTTGTGAAATATAATGATAGGTGGTATCAATTTATATAAAATAAGCATCGGACAAGCGGGAGTAAATCGTTAAAACTTGAGACATTAAGTTTAAACCTGTCTAAGCAAGGTTAAGAATATAAGAAAGGTTACTAATACCACCAAATGACGGTTTGTGAACATAAACACTGAACGATATTTAAGTTGGCTGTAGTTCGTGAACACTTGACAAATATGTCAATCATTCGGACTTACAGACTTGAAATTTTTGTCAGTCCGAATCAGTTTCTGTCAGTCCCACTGTCCGACTAAACTATTACAGCAAAACACAACAAAAGAGAGTACCTATTTGATGTTTATTGGTTTTGATCACATTAAAATACAATAAAAACATGTCCAAAGTCGATATAATTAAACAATTATTATATTAATAATAAACCACATATAAACCAAAGGTATTCTTTTTAGACTTCTTTTTGTCAAACTGTTTTTTAGCCTGCACAGCTCTACAAATCCGTGTTTTTGAAAAGTAAGGGTGACATCCAATCAAGTTTGACTTAATTGCACATCCCCATTCACACTACTTTGGATGACTTCAATTTCTGTTTATTAGCCAATTTCACAAGTTTTAAAACAACACCTATTGTTAAAATATTTTCTCTTAGCTGAGGTGGTTGATTTCCAGGTTCAATTAAAAGAATGTCTATCACACCTATTTCTTGATAGAAAGGCCAATAATAATTACCACCATCCATTCTTGTTGTCTGAAATAACACAAAACATATTGCTACAAACTATCAACAACAAATCAAAACATAAATATCCCTATGTCCGAATTTTAAAATATCCGAAATCAAGTACATCGGGTGAAAAATCTAATTTTGATTTCAGAAATTGTTGGTGTGTAAATTAAAATATATCCTTCCCAGAACAATATAATAATGAAACTATTTAACAGAAATGCTCACAAATGCCTGTTGAAACGAGTTTTCATGCGGTTTTTGTTGTGGAGAAATTAAATGGAACAAATAAAATGTCGGACGCACTCGGTTGCTTTTTTTAACAAAGACCGTTGATTTTGAACTCGCATGTTATAGTCAATTCTAATCCAACTTTAAACATCAAAACATCAAAATGAAGGTAAGAAAAAAGGATTTTGACAGAAGTTGAACAAAAAGCATTTACCTTCTATTAATCCAAAAGCATATTATACACTTTGAGTAATCTTTTTGAAACCATTTTTCATCGGTCGGTGAACCATTGTGTCAGTCGGACCGATTATCTTTAATCAATTGTCGGTCCTTAGAAAAATTTGCCGGTCAGGACCGGCGGACCGACGGTTTTGGCGAACCCTGTGGGCCAAATTAATTTTTAGCGAGGCTGTTTTCGGAGAAAACCCGAGCTATTGTCATAGCCAGCTCATCGTCCGCCGTCCGCCGTTGGCGTCGTGCTAAAACCTTAACATTTACCATAACTTTTTAAATATTGAAGATAGCAACTTGATATTTGGCATGCATGTGTATCTCTATGGAGCTGCACATTTTGAGTGGTACAATTTCAAGGTGAACATCATCCTTCAAGGTCTAGGGTCGAAAACACAAAGTCAAGGGAAGTAATAAGCTTTAAATGGATATAGTTATCTGACCTGCCCACGTATACATTTTTGTTAAATAAATCAAAGCGGCGCAATAGGCGGCATTGTGTTTCTGACAAACACATTGTGGTAAAAGGTCAAGGTCAATGTCATTTTTTACGGTCTACGGTAAAACATACCAATTTAAGGGAAGTTATAAGCTTTAAAGGGAGATAATTATAAAATATTGAAGTGTACCTCATGGAGCTGCACATTGTGAGTGGTGAATCTACAGTCACGGTAGTGGCTTTTAATTACTTGCTACTAAAATAGTGATTTGTTACAGACAATTATTTTAAAGGGAAGTAATTTATATAATTATAAATCTCATAGTATATATGTCCTTACCAAGAATTGAAGTTCTTCCACAGTTACTGCACATATTTATTATTTAGATTATGTATAACCCAAATGATTAATTTGTCAAAGTGTTTTTTTAATGATATAATTATAATTTATTTGATGTTCATAACATACCTGTGGATTTATGTCCATAGATACATGATCAACTCTGGCTCTCTGTTAAACCACACACATAGTCACTTATCTTTCCTTTAGTAAAGAGGTTTTTTCAAAATTATGTATTAATGTACACTTTTTGTGTTTCACACTTATTTCAGGCTTAGCTAGATGGTGGGGCTGGGGCGGGTGAGGAGTGGTACCGAAGGCTCTCACGTGCTTCAGCTTTATCATCTGGCGCAGCTGAAGACTGTCTAATATGTTCCTGGCGGACCATCACGGGAAGTGCCCGGGCATGACTTGGGATGGTTCGCTGGGAACACCTTTTTCTTTGTAATGTACTTAAGTATACTGTTTATTGTTCTTGATGGTTTTTAAGGAAGTGTGAATTGTTACTATTTATATTTATTGAATAATACCTCTTTATTATTAACTAATTAAGATCCGCTTCATTTAGGTTGGTGACTGTCTATTTGTTAAAACTGTTTTCTATTTCTCAAGTTATATCTATTTATTATATTACATACGTGCAGACGTTTAAATACTGTAACAACTTAAACATCTATATATTAAACGTGCAGACGGTGGAAATCCTTTTCTTAATTCATTATTAATGTTAAACTATTTACTAAAGTCACCTTGTTCCGTACATATTCATTTAATTCTTTTTAGCGGATACTTGGGGCGTTATACACCCCAAATATGTGATGAATACATTTTATGAAAAAGAAAAAAAACCTCTGGCTATGATCTCTTTTAAACCACAGGCCTTGGTTGTCAGTGATGTCTGACATGGTCATAATTGACTGTGAGACCCTCCTTCTCCCCCCCGGTTGGATTGGACAAAATTCAAGGGAAGAAAAACCTTTAAAGGGAGGTGATTTCTATACCTGCCAAATGATAAATATAAATTGTAGTTCAATGCGGCGCAGTAAAGGGCATTGTGTTTCTAACAAACACATCTCTTGTTGGGTTACTAGGTCAAAGGCCAAGGTCACTGTGACCTCTAAAAAAATATCTGACAAGCTTTCGCAGCCGAACGTGGCACCCGTTATGCGGTGCTCTTGTTATAAATCATGCTGAGATCCCAAATTTTAACTTTTTCAAAAGCAAATATAGTTAAACTTTTCCAACATTTGAAAAACATGCCAATACTGATAATTACAGACTAGCATTAAAACTTGGTTTACAATAAAACAAATACTTGTACTCACACAAAATTTATACATGTTTTTGGCTGAAAAGAACGTTCACATTTACCAATTTTCTACTAAACCAATATTTTTTTTTGAAATTTAACCAAATCTACCTCGAGACTATGATACTTGCAACAAGCGACCGATAAGTGACTTAGTTTAAATCATCGTTCAAACACAAAGTCTGCCGGAAAAATTCCGCGAAATCCGAAATATACGTCCTTTAGATAAGTGTGTACTTTTCTTGGTTTCAATATCAACACAAAGGCTTTCTTATAAATCGGCTTGATTCAAAACAGCTTTGTCTTATGAGCGTCTCAAATGCAGAGGCAATATTATATTTGGCGTCAAAAATGCCAATCTCGACGAATCCCATCGTACCGTCATGACAGGATTTCATGAAGCAGAGCTCATATGTATACAGTCAGCCAGTATAACTGAGTGAAAAGATAAACTTTATGCTAATGCACCAATAGCATGCATATAAACAATGTATGTTAAACAGTTATAATCTAAATCAAATTTATGAGTTTTGTTCATGGACGTTTTTTATTGTAGATGATGAATTCCACTCAAAAGGCCATATACTCGGATACTATGTTGACAAGAGGAATGTAACATATCAAGGAATGTATGTCGTTTTTATGCTTTTCCATTAACAAAGTCACCAGTACATGCTAGTGGTGCAGTATGGCCGCTAACACACACCTGTTTGGCGACAAGGAGACCAATAATTGGTTCAAAGCGTGTATAGGACTCACTGTTACGAAGGAAGGACTCACTAACTTTCTTTGCGCAGAATTACAGAAAGTACACACCGTTGTTGGTAAAAGTTGTGGAAACTGCCTAATTGAAAACCTCATCCAATGTCCGACAAACCCATATTGTAAGAAGAGGAAACGGAATTATTGTCCTTTTCACAAATCACAGAAACCGCAGCCATGCCCGATTTGTGATACAGTTAAACATAATATCATATTACACCACAGATATGGTGGACCTTCTTGGAGGAACACTCGTGCGGAGAAGTGGGCACTAAATTATTGGGAAATAGGCAAATGCTTCCTCCCTCCGGACGGATATAACAGCATTTCCTCGGTCCAAGAATCGGACTTTAATGGTGTGATAAGCATCATGTTGAATTGCCTACATTTCCAGACATGTCTCTCCCCCTTATGTTTATCACCTCTACCGCCTGATAAGCAATGTCCTCTAGAAAAGGTAATACAAAGCACGAGTTAAGTGTTTAAACAGTAGTGTGTCTATTTGTTTTACTCATATCTGAATGTGTTTGCGAACATTAAAGAGTATTTCATAAAAGCTGTTGAATATTTCATTAACTTCTATTGTATGACTTTCTTAATACTGCATTAACACACACTTGTCATGTCAAGTATGTGTACATCAAAGCGAGTATTTACGATCTTTATACTTGTTTGCAAAACTTATAAAACATCAAACACAAACACAACAATTCAGAAAAAGTAGTACCATTAAATAAATTAAGTTTAATTACATTGCAATTATTGTTTACGTAACAAAATCCTTCATGTGCACAATAATTGTTCTCTATTTGGAAATGCCCATTAGCTGACGCAGCTTTGTTCATACGACACGTAGACGCGCTTTAGATTGTAATAATAAACGTGTCGGTATCGGCGTTAATATTGCAGTATACAGTATACTTTATTTCATTGATGGTCCTTTATTTTTCATAAACTTTATTAACATGCATAAATCATATTTATAAGCTTATAAGATTGTGAGAGAGAAATGTCGACATTAACATTTTACATACTTGCTTTAAAATTCAAATATTATACTTGTTTATTTATCATGATTTGTTTTTTCTTAGGTCCGTCAGATTGGCCGAGATGTGCGACACACTTCCGACTGCAAGGTTACAGATGCTGACTTGCAGGACTATTTCAAGACACTGTCCACGCTCCTTGCTGACCCACAATACTAACAACATGATCCTTCAGCCATCATAGCATGTACAAGACTTAGTGATGTAAGTTGAAGGGACCAGTTTATATATTTATAAATTTAGAATGGTTTGTAACGTCTGCCAAACAGCAAAGAATAGTTCAACTTATAAAACTAAAATACAATCAACAACGACACATAAGGCAAAATAAATGTTTTATGAAATATAAGTGTTTTCCCAGAAATGGGTAGGCAATAAGTATTGCATTTTTCCGTCCGTACCTACATACTTGAGGCCGCCCCGAAGCTCCTTCTCTTGAATTGAGATCGCATAATATTCACATCTGAATTACCTTAATGTGGAGATGATCATACACAATTTGGCTGCAACATTAGTTTAGAGAATTATTGTGGTTTTTTTTGGTTTCCACTATTAACAATTATATATAACATATGCATAAAATGTGTCTACTCTGATTGCCTTTAACTTCTTGGCCGATTTCGCTCAAACTTTCACAGCTTAATCATCTTAATGGGTGTTTGATCATAAAGGATGGAATTTTATCACATGCCATACCCTGTTTCCCATGTAATATAACCATTACATATATTTTTATCTTACTCATGTGTAATACTTGTTGCCGTTTGGGCGTTTAGGGTTCTTTCTTCGAACAACACGTTTGGGTTTCTAAATATATTATATTTATGATTTAATATCATAAACATACAAGTTGACAGCATGAATGATATGCAAAGAATGACATTCTTATAATAAGTATACATTTCAATTATATATAAAATGATGTGTTCCGACGGTAAGATACCAACTGAATTAATACACAAATACAACTATTAAAACAAAATAATTACAATAATACAACCGACCGACATGAATATAAAAGATGTATAAAATGCATATTTACCTAAATATATTATATTTATGATTTAATATCATAAACATACAAGTTGACAGCATGAATGATATGCAAAGAATGACATTCGAAATAGTCGTTCATGCACACGGATGTGGTTGAGTGAATAAACTCATGCTTGACAAGCCAATTAACGTATTAAAATGTTAGTAAAAACAGTTCACCTTTCTACCCAGTCTCTACATACTGAAAACTAATCAACTACTACAAAAGAACGCTACTAATTCTGTTTAAAGTTAAAATCTACTCTGTCCAACCATTGAACAATCAGAGCAATGTTTCCTTTAAAAAATAATTTTTTTCAATATCATTCAGAATAAATATATTTATGAACTAAATATATTTACAACAATGAAATACGTCTACAACACATTTCCCCTCTCTAAGAAAATGTCGTCCTCGACATTATTAAAATTCAAACATCGCTTGTAAAGCGAGGTTTGATTAATCTCGTGATCAAAATATTTATGAAAGCATCGTTGTTAAAAAAATAATGACAACCACAATATTAACGTTTTCGTTTGCAACTGTTTATTTTCAATTTGAAAACAATGACAATTTGACAAATAAAAACATAATACACTAATTTGTATTTAAATACTCAATCGTGAATGTTAACAGCTGTGTATCTTTCCAATACAAATCCACACATGTTAAATTTATGCTGTCACTGTACTTAATCATTATTGCAAATACATAACAACACCAATCACAATTTATACTCCCCGGATGTAAACCAAGCCGGTCGACGGGTCTGACGTTGGCTGCAGCGCCGTGGTATCTCCTTCCGTTTGGAGCGTCGTGCATCTGTTTCAACTTCCGACTGATGGCTGTCGGAACTCGTGTTCTCTGCGCGTTCATCCACGTCCGTGGAGGACTCGTCGGAAACCTCAGGCGACGAAACACGCTGCACTTCCTGTATCGGTAAGAAGGAACACGGCAGCAGATGATTCCGGTGGACGGTTTTAATGCCCACATCGCCGTTTTCCTTTTGAATGCGAAATACGGGAAAACTTAAATTGGGCTGATCTAAAATAACGTAAACGTCAGAAGACCATATATCACTCAGCTTGTGTTTTCCCTTTATTCCGTTATTCCGAAGTAGACACCTGTCACCCGGAAGTAATTTCGCCTCCTGTACCCTGATGTCGTAACGTTGTTTAGCCTTATCAGCATTTACGAGAGCGCATCGGTTGGCATATTTGTATGCGTTGGCTAAATGTAGCTCAAGTTGTCTCATATATTCTGATGGCGAGGCTCCACCAACACGTTGACCTAGAATGCCCAGTACAGCGTCAATGGCGAGCCGTGGTGTTCTGCCAAACATAAGGTGGTAAGGAGAGTATCCCGTAACCTCACATTTGGTTACATTATATGCGTGTACCAAGGCCGAAATTGCTGATTTCCAGTCGGACTTTCGCTCTGACTCTAGTGTTCGCAACATTTTGATGAGAGTTTGATTGAAGCGCTCACATTGGCCATTTCCTTGGGGATGATATGGGGTGGTACGCGTGCGTTTAACACCAGCAATCTTACATAGTCTCTGGATTACTTTTGATAGAAAGTTCTGTCCACGGTCACTGTGTAGTTTTTCGGGGAACCCATAGTGCACGAAGAAATTTTCAAATAACACTTTTGCGGTGGTCCGAGCGGTCTGGTTTTTCGTCGGAAAGGCTTGAGCGTACCGCGTAAAATGGTCGGTAATTACCAGTACGTTCTCGTAGCCGCCTTTAGATACTTCCAGTGACAAGTAGTCAATGCATAAGAGTTCCATCGGATAGCTTGATTCAATATTGACAAGCCCTGTTGCTATGATCGGCGGGCTTTTACTTCGAAGGCATCTCCCACACCTGCTAACCCACAAAGCAACGTCTGTCGCCATCCCTGGCCAATAAAAGCGTTCTTTAAACAGAGACAGAGTTCTATCACGCCCCTGGTGACCTAAGTCATCGTGTAACGCACGGAAAATTTCTTGTCGAGCTGACTCTGGCAAAACAATCTGATAACTGCGATCTTCTTCTGATGTAGTGCGATGGTATAAAACACCATTGGATATATGTAACTGTTTAAAATGCCGTAAGTACTTTTTCACTGCTTCCGGCTGACATTTATAGTCAACGATGTCGGGAAAACGTCCGCCTTCTACGAACGATTTAACGCGGGAAATAACATCATCCGCATTTTGACCGTGTGCCCAGTCATGCGTGCTTAATGTCTGGCACTTTGTTTGATTGTGTCGTGTGTCTGTGAACGTCGCGGCAATCGGTGTATCGTCAACAACATGTGCCGCGAGAACAGCGCGTATGACATTATTTCCCACCGAAACGGTATCGACATGTGGTTGTCTTGACAACACATCGGCGTCAATATTTGATTTTCCACTTCTGTATTTTATACAGAAATCATAATTTGATAGTGCCGCTTCCCATCGGAGACCACACGCATCCAGTTTTGCGGTAGTTTTTACATATGTTAGGGGGTTATTATCTGTAAGAACTTCAAAGGACACTCCATACAGATAGTCATGGAATTTTTCCGTGACTGACCACTTGAGAGCGAGAAATTCCAGTTTGCTCGAGTGATAATTTTTCTCCGACGGTTTTAAACTTCTACTCGCATATGCGACAACCCGTTTTGTATTGTCGTCCTGCATCTGATACAAGACGGCCCCGAGACCATTCAAAGATGCGTCCGTGTGTAAGATGAACGGCTTATTGTAATTGGCATAGGCCAAAACAGGCGTCGTACATAATTTGTCTATGAGCGTTTCAAACGCTTTTTGTTGTTGTTGACCCCAAACAAATGGACGTTTTTTCGATTTGTTTTCGTACCCAGCCAACAGGTCGTTTAATGGTCGAGCTATTGTAGCAAAATTTTCCACTATATGGAAAAAAAAGAAATGTCATTTTGCTTCTTCACCAATAGTGTCAAAGTCTTTTTAAGCAATCTGGCAAATTCAGTATGGAAAAATCTTTCACGGTAGTAATACAATCACCAGATGTCCGATAAATATATTGACTAATAGAAACAATTTAAATCACTTCCTCAAATCTTACTGAAATATCCAATAAAGGATATACGTGTAAAATTACATTCATAATATTAAAACATAAAACTTCACATATGTTCTCAATTGAGGAGAATGCCATACACAGTCAATTAAACTCAGATCGTCAATCAAAACTTCAAGTTGCAATCTTGTGAGATCCACAACACCTGCTTTCTACTCATAGCGTTAGAACCTTCTCATTCGTTTAGCATCAAAGTCATCCCTACGAGGTGGTTCTCTTCTGTCGCCTCCACGCATGTTGGGGTTATTTGGCCCCATGTGACCCCCAGGACCAGGGAACCTGCCACCAGAACCAGGTGGTGGGAAATTCCCTTGTCCGGGGGGCTTCTGGGGGCCGGAAAATCGTCCTGGCGGCCCAACTGGTCCTGCACGTTGCATGTGATCACCATGTGGGGGTCTGTCCATGTTAGATGGTCGATCAAGTTCCATGTTGCCAGGTCTATCTCCTCCAGGACTTCCAGGACGTCTATCAAATCTGCTGCTATCCATAGGGCCCGGTGGTCCTACTGGGCGGTCCATACCAGGGCGGTCCATACCGGGACGGTCCATACTCATGCCAGGTGGCACGGGGGGAGGGGCCATGGGCATGGGTGGCGTGTTTGGTCTGCCCCGGTCTCCCATACGACCAGTGCTGTCAAGCATGCCTCCAGGCCCATCTCTCATCATGTCATCAGGGCGGCCGCTGCGGTTGCCATCCCTCCCACGGTTCATCTCATTGGACGCCCTCATCATCATCTCTCGCCTGCGCTCCTCCTCCTGTCTCATCAGGCTTTCAGGGGGCGGGGCTCCCATCTGCTGGCGACGTCTCATATCACTCTCCTGTCTTCTTCGCATGTGTTCATTTTTCATCTCATCCAAACGTTTCAGCTCTTCCTGTTGTCGCATCAGATCTTGTCTTATTTGTTCAGCCTGGAAGTCAAACATAGCTGTCTCCATTTCTTCAACAAGCCGCTGCCTGTCTAACTCCATCTCTTGTTTCACACGCTCAATCCTGTCCTTCTCCAGCTTGTCGATATCTCGGTACTTGTTCCCGAACTCAAACTCAAAGCTCCCAGGTGGAGCAAATCTCGGCTCTTTCTCCCTGTCCTGCCGAAAGCCGTCGTTCCTCTGTACAAACTTCTCTGTAAGACCATCCTCCTCATCGCGCTGCTCAAGCATTTCCACTCTCACTGGGCGAGGGTAGGCTGACAAAAGAAAAATGCCTTCACTGATTCTTTTGAATGCTGCCTGGGCGCCTGGTTTACGTGCAAACTCCACCAGACCTTCGCACAGTGACTTCCCGCGATCATCCACAAACACAACAGCCCGCTCCACCTCTCCAAACTGTGAAAATTCCATGACTATCTGTATGGAGTGTCCTTTGAAGTTCTTACAGATAATAACCCCCTAACATATGTAAAAACTACCGCAAAACTGGATGCGTGTGGTCTCCGATGGGAAGCGGCACTATCAAATTATGATTTCTGTATAAAATACAGAAGTGGAAAATCAAATATTGACGCCGATGTGTTGTCAAGACAACCACATGTCGATACCGTTTCGGTGGGAAATAATGTCATACGCGCTGTTCTCGCGGCACATGTTGTTGACGATACACCGATTGCCGCGACGTTCACAGACACACGACACAATCAAACAAAGTGCCAGACATTAAGCACGCATGACTGGGCACACGGTCAAAATGCGGATGATGTTATTTCCCGCGTTAAATCGTTCGTAGAAGGCGGACGTTTTCCCGACATCGTTGACTATAAATGTCAGCCGGAAGCAGTGAAAAAGTACTTACGGCATTTTAAACAGTTACATATATCCAATGGTGTTTTATACCATCGCACTACATCAGAAGAAGATCGCAGTTATCAGATTGTTTTGCCAGAGTCAGCTCGACAAGAAATTTTCAACTCGAATTCCTTTCCCTCAAAATATTGTTTTAAACGGGACTCTTCCTGTTTATTTTTGCGTTCGCGTTCCACAAGTGCTAATTCTTTTATTTTCAATTCTCTCGCTTTTACGTCAGTATCCTTGGTTTGATTTTCCGTTTCTATTTGCGTTCTCAGAAAACTCATTTCAGACAGCTCTCTGTTTATCAACGACTCAGAAAGTCTGGTTGCAACTGGAGTTTTAACCCCATTTTCCTGTATTTGCTCATTTCCACTGGGATTAGCTCTGCCAGGAGTTTTAGACTGATCTCTTTCCTCCTCGGGCCTAATGTCGTGTGAAGGTGTGCTTTGGTTCTCAACATGTAAGCCCCGTCTGCCCCTTTCAATAAACATTTGCCTGGCATTTTGTAATTCTAACAGTTCATCATCAATATTTCTACGCCTCCCCCTTGATTCGCGGTCGCTACCCGTAGCCATGCTTTTAAATGCGGTTACATTAATAAAAATGTGTATGCACAATTGTTAACTAGGGATTTATTCTAAAAAAAATCCCGTATGTTAAATTCTTAGGCTATATTACTTATTGTATGAATATAATTTTTAGTTCATTGTCCTTTAATGAACAGAAAAGTGAAAAATAATTCACACGAATCGTATTTATTTCTCTCTTTCTTAATTTACATTTACGTTCAATTATCTCCCCTTTTTACCGAAGTCAAATTTCGTTTAATCAAGCTATAATAATAACGACTCACTTTTTCCCTTTTTCCAATAAAGGTACCGAAACAGTTATCTCAACACACCTGTATTACCTCCCTTGGGCTTATTTTAAACCAACAGCCTGACTATCACAAATATCTATTCAAAGCTCTTTTATTTTGTACCAGGTGTTTACTAAGTTCGATTTTATTTCGATTCGAACTCGCAACTGGTTTACTATCGCGTGTTTACTACACTGCCGAAATAGCGTTCTTCTTGCGCTACGATATCGCGAGCACGTGCATTTACCGGTAAGACGCCAGTCGCACATACACGCATTAAACTACATAATGCAGTTTAAATCGTATATGTACATTTTAACATTATCAATTTTTAGAAAAAAAAACAGTAATTATTTTCCGGTATTTATAAAGAGAGTTTTCTCTTTAAAAATACGCACAAAGCGTTTTCAATTCAACCATACGTAAAGTATGACAAATTAACAAATTTACGCATTGAAACCTCTTGATACTTATTATAACCCTTGGGCAAAATCTACTGCTTCTAAATAAATCCAGTTACTCAAACCTATCTACTACTTAACGTCATGTAAGTGGTGAGTAGATTTAACTTCGCCATGCAATAAACTTTGTGCTCGTGAAGGGACTATAATTTCCTTAAAATAACTTCATATGACACTAAGTTACCAATGAGCTGAAAAAAAGTCGTTTCATTTATCTCGACCAATTCGCAAAATGCATGACCACATAAACTTAAATTAGCTATATATGTTGTTGTTGTTTTTGTAAGTCAACTGATTGGTATTTCAAATCATTCATTTACGACAATGAAACTACAATAAATAGATATATGTACATTGCACAATAATTATAAAAATATTTACACTCACCGAACTCCGTCGGAACACTTACAAAATACAAGCAAAACACAATAATGACACGATACACAATGTCCACAACGATTTAAGTGTCCATCACTCTCCGTCCTGATTGAACGTGAATCCTTCCTTGCGTAGCAGAACGTGAAATCCTGTACGTACGTTTTAACGGTTTTGACGTCAAAGTTTTGTGCACAAGAAATACGTAGTTGTACTCACATCGGTGCTCGAGCTCGATGCCGCGCAAAAATGTGGACTCCTACTCCCCGGGAAAAATCAAAAACCGGTTTCCAAGGAATCGCTGTGTTAAATTCCTGGACTCTCCCCCTCCTCGCTACCGGTCTGAGGCTCCTGTCTGTTTTCGCCGTAGTAACGTGTCCGCTACTTCCGTTTTTCTGTTCCAAACGCTGTTGTTGCCGAAGACTCGTTGTTGGGCGCCAGTGTTGCCGAAGGGCGTTTAGGGTTCTTTCTTCGAACAACACGTTTGGGTTTCTAAATATATTATATTTATGATTTAATATCATAAACATACAAGTTGACAGCATGAATGATATGCAAAGAATGACATTCTTATAATAAGTATACATTTCAATTATATATAAAATGATGTGTTCAGACGGTAAGATACCAACTGAATTAATACACAAATACAACTATTAAAACAAAATAATTACAATAATACAACCGACCGACATGAATATAAAAGATGTATAAAATGCATATTTACCTAAATATATTATATTTATGATTTAATATCATAAACATACAAGTTGACAGCATGAATGATATGCGAAGAATGACATTCGAAATAGTCGTTCATGCACACGGATGTGGTTGAGTGAATAAACTCATGCTTGACAAGCCAATTAACGTATTAAAATGTTAGTAAAAACAGTTCACCTTTCTACCCAGTCTCTACATACTGAAAACTAATCAACTACTACAAAAGAACGCTACTAATTCTGTTTAAAGTTAACATCTACTCTGTCCAACCATTGAACAATCAGAGCAATGTTTCCTTTAAAAAATAATTTACTTCAATATCATTCAGAATAAATATATTTATGAACTAAATATATTTACAACAATGAAATACGTCTACAACATACTTTTTAAGCGTTTTCATTGGTTTAGTTTTCGTTTATTGACCAATCGCATTTTGTTATTTGCTGAAATGACGTTGCAACGACAAATGACGACAAGAAATGTGAATAACATTCGGGATTTATCATTTGCGTAAATATTTATTTAATTTGCTCACTTAAAAGCGTGTGATAAAAAATATCTGACACTCGTTGTCTTACTATAACATTTTTTATTAAACTGGTCTAGGAAATTCGTTAGTAAGCTCGCCAAAGGCTCGCTTACTAACACAATTCCTGAACTCGTTTCATAAAATATGGTATGATATAACAACTCGTGCCAGATCCTATATGTATCAGCTGCACATTTTACACTTATGATTGGCATCGCACTGAAGTGCGGCGACTCGTATGTAATACGTTTTATTTCGCTTATGGGAGGAGAAGTTATTTTACGGATCAATGTATATATTTTTGTTGTCAGAATATCTTGCACAGTGGTGTTTTTTTGTGTAAATTAGTTTAAATAAGTACTGCATTTATGCCTATTATATTAACTACAACATTTATTGCAAATAATGCAAAGCTAATTTTTAATTAATAACTGATCACATGGACTGGGCAATAATAAAATATCACAGGGACTGGGCAAATACGCGAACCAGTGAAAATTTCTGGTTTTGTATAAAAACAAAACATGATCAAAATATATTTATATTGTGTTTTTTCTAACAATAGCGCAGATTTTTGCTGTTCGAGTCTTGCTTAACGCGCATTTTCTTCAATTTAACAAGACGACAGCGATTACAGATTGTATTGCTTTATTGATAACCGTAACACTACAGTCACTTATTATTATCTTAGTAAGAAGGTGATTTTTCAAGCGGTTCCGTAGTGTAGTGGTTACACGCTTGCTTCACATGTGAGAGGCCCAAGGTTCGAGCCCCAAAATAATCAAATTATTGTATTTATGTTGTATGTTAACTTTTTGTTTTGATGTAGACATTTTAGTTTAAATAAATATTCTGTTTTATTGTAACCAATCGTATGCCCCCGGATCGAAAGATCGGGTGTATATTGTTTTTGGCCTGTCTGTCCGTCATTATTTCATTCTGTCATCTAATCTTTAACCTTACATTACAGTTTTGCAATAACGTTTTAATAATTGAACATAGCAACTTTATATTTGGCATGCATGTGTATCTCATGAAGCTGCACCTTTTGAGTTGTGAAAGGTCAAGGTCAAGGTCATCCTTTAAGGTCAAAGGTAAAAAAACACAAAATTTTAACCTTAAATGAAAGTTTTGCAATAACTTTTGAAATATTGAAGAAAGCAACTTGATATTTTGCATGCATGTGTATCACATGGAGCTGCACATTTTGAGTGGTAAAAGGTGGTCAAGGTCAAGGTCATCCTTCAAGGTCAAAGATAAAAAAAACAACCTTACATTCAAGTTTTGCAATAACTTTTGAAATATTGAAGATAGCAACTTGATATTTTTTTTTTTTTTTTTTTTTTTTAAATATATATATTTATTCATCAATACACAATACACTTACACGCATGGAGTTATAACAGAAAAAAAAATACAAAGAAAAAACAATACTACAAACATCTGTCAAGAGACTGTAGCAAAAAATAATTTAATACAGTTCGACAAAATATATCGAAGCATAAAGATGCATATTCAGACTACAATTTTAAATGAATTATCTTAAAAAACTATTCCAAGTTGTTCTAAAAGTTTCTATTTGATTTTTATTGAAAGCAATTATCTCCTCAATTTTGAGCCTATTCTGAAGAAATGTTATAAAATGATTAATATTGGGTATATTGTTCTGGCACTTACTTCTAAAAATATAAAATTTTGCCAACAATGTGATAAAATTAACAATCTGTGACATGTTCGAATGACCTGTTGAAACGTTACAGAAGCTTATATGTTCATAATCAAAATATGAAATAAACGGCAAGTTCGCTGTTTGTTCGATATACACTTTAACACCGTTCCAAAAATGTTGAATTACAGGACATTCCCAAAACATATGCACATTCGAATCTACTGACATACTACAAAAATCACAAATATTGGATTGTGTTAAACCACATAACAATAGATAGCTATTGTTTGGAATAATTTGCATAATATATTTATACTGGAATGATCTTAGCTTGGTATCATGTGTCAGTCTAAATGGTTGAATAAACAATTTATTCGTTTGCATTTCTTTGTTAAAATATAGTTCCCATTTAGCAATTGCCTTAATTGGATTGATCTGCTTTGACAGTACGAGTTTTTGATATACTAATTTACAGATTTTAGTTGACTCTGAAATTGATGAGAGAAAATATTCTTGCGGTTGATTACTAATGTTTTCAGATTTCAGCTTTTCTTTCCATTCTAGTGGCACACTTTTTATAAGACTAAAGTATTTTAGAAAATCTCTGGTACTTAACCCGTACAAGTTTTGTAATTGCTCAAAACTATAAAATTGCCTTGTTCCATAGTCGTATATTTGTTCTATATGGTTGATTCCTTTAATATGCCATTCTTTATAGAAAAATAAACCGTTTGAATTTTTTATAAATGAATTATTCCAAATAATTTCTTTTCCGATTTGTGCGATTTTATTTTGTGCGTTAACCTTATTCCAGACCTTTAATATGTCCTTTAAAAATACTGAACGAATGTTTAGTGTGTTTATATCGTCAGGTTTGATGCGATTCTTTAAAATAAAGTAATTACCATAATTTTCTAGAAAAATACTGTATAATTTGGTTATTTTTGATTCAGGTTGATGTATAAATCGTTTAATCCAAGTAGATTTGAGACCATCCACAAAGCTATCAATATCAATCATTTTCAAACCGCCATTTTCATATTCCTGTATAATTTGATCACGTTTTATCCTGTCGGGTTTATCATTCCACAAAAATGTGAACATATTTGTTTTTAAGGTTTTCATTTTATTTTCGTCTGGTCTTTCTAAAACTGTAAATGGATATATTAGTTTTGGTAATGCAAAAGTTTTGATTACTGTGATTTTTCCTATCAGTGAAAGATTCCACTTTCTCCATTTATGTAAACAGTTTTCAAATTCTTGAATTTTATTACATATATTGTGTTCAGCCGTAAAATAAGTATTATTGTATATTGTTATTCCCAGTGTGGTCGCGCTTTCACAGTTCCAATCAAATTTTTTATGTGGACAAAATTTAACATTTTTGTTTATAAGTGCACCTAATTTCATTACAGAGCATTTATTGTTATTTAATTTTAAGCCGGATATAGCGGAGAATTTGTCAAGGGTAATAATTAAAAATTCAAATGACCTTTGACTGCCATATTTGACTTGATATTTGGCATGCACGTGTATCTCATGGAGCTGCACATTTTGATTGTTGAAAAGTCAAGGTCAAGACCATCCTTTAAGGTCAAAGGGAAAACAATAATGAAAAAGCGGCGCATTAGTGGGCATCTGGCATTGTGTTTCTGACAAACACATCTTTTGTTTGTTTTTATTATGCCCATGTCATATATGTGTGAGAGCGTGTAGAGGGAGGGTTCGTAAACACGTTAATACTTTAACAGTGTTTTCATATCAATGAGTGCTCAACCCCTATCGTAAATTAGCAACGTAAGAATAAGTTCAGAATCATGTCCCCTTGAAGAAGAGAAAAATATGAAATTTAATTAATTTATAAATAGCACTTACAAGAAGAAGCAGATTTTTAAAACCTACACAGTTCTGTTCCAGTAATGAAAACCGCACACGGATGCCAGTAAAAAAAGGAAACCAATGTTAATAAAATCAACTATGAAATATGTAGGGGTTACAACACAAAATCATAGATAATGGTTATTTGGGGTTTATAACACAACATCATAGATAACGGTTATTTGGGGTTATAACACAAAATTATAGATAATGGTTATACCAGTATCTTTTCTATTTTGTTTAAAATAATCGGCCAATATATTAATATTTACAGTAGAAAAAAATCGTTCCATGTAACTTCATTGAGTGCCTTTTACACTGAAATTTCCGACGCCCTGTGATGCTTTGCATCAATACTTATCTTGTACAATATATACATGTTTGGATAATGCACGCGCGCAAAGTTTAAAAAAAAATGTTGGTTTGCTGTAAAAATGGTGTATACAGTTTTGTGGTAAAGAAACTGAGTCGAAGAGCCAACTAACATGATCATTATTCAGCTATGAATATATTAATATTAATTGTAAATCGTATAATTGATATACACATGTAAAATAGAAAACGTAAAATAAAGTTGAAAAATAAAAATGTAATAAATTGACGAGTGTGTAGAAATTGAGGGACACTTGACGAGTTTGAAGAAATTAAAGCACAATTGTACAGTTTCATCACTTAACGTCATTTCTATAAAATCATACTAATTCGCATTTATAAGGTCACAGTTCACGAAACTTATTGGCATGGGCTTAACAGTAATATTAAGTTAAAATAATGTTATGTTTCAATATGTTTCAATATAAGATTTTATTTTATAAAAGTATACGTAATATTAGAGGTATGACTTCACCAATGGCTCTGCAACTAGTGAAAAATAAATGTTACCATTCATGAACTGATACGACGATCTCTCAAGGACATAACACATATCCATCAAACTGTATTATTTTCAACATGATTTGACATATTTAATATTTGTTTTGGGCAAAAACAACACAATATTTGTTTGGATTTGCATGCAGTTGCAGAATGATCGTATGTCATTTGAAGAACTTGGCAAGCTGTTGAATGAGGTCAATCAAACGCTCGAAGAAGCAAAAAAGACCGGCAAACGTTTTTCTGAGATGGCGGAAATGACCTTGTCAAAACATCTGCAGAAATTGAATGCTACTAATCAGTTGGGGCTGATACGCCTTAAAAAGAAGACAACAGTTGGGGAACAACGCCTTCATAGCAAGACGAAAATTGGGGAAAATCGCCTTGAAAGAAAGACACAATTTGGGGCACAGAGAATTGAAAGCAGGACACAATATGGGGAACAACGCATCGAAAACAAGACAAACGATGCGGATCAATGTATTGATAGCAAGGTACATGATGGAACACAACGCATCGAAATCAGTGTACAGCATGGCATTGAGCGCATGCAACAGGCAGCAAACACAACTGCACAAGCAGACTATGAACGAGACGTAGCAGGTTCGTAAACAGGTTTTGTTTTGCACACCAGTTCGTCTCAATATAAGTTATCCATTTACAAATTATCATTTCAAAAACAAAGTAAACCCAATTAGGATTTAAGTTTGGCCAAAAATCCATATATTTTGTGCATACAAAGACGTGTTTAGTTACACAATTAATTGTACATGAGTTGATTGAGCTACACTTCTGACCTGCTCATCAGCGTTATGATCTGGTTTAGGAGTTTTGTTTGTAAAAAGTGTAAATGTATTTTATTCTCTTTGGGTAGTCCATTGGAACTGGATCTTTACAAATCATATCCATTTTAAAACTAAAAATATGTTTTGAAGTCTTCGCGCATTTTACAAAGCCAATAACGCTTATTTTAAATTAAAACAGTACAGTTTAGTACATACGATTATGCGATTAAGGGATGCGTACGTCACAACTATATATGTTTTACTAATCCATATACGCAATGGCAACTACCCAGTATCTTTCAGGTTACTGACCAATTATTTTATATCTGATCTATTACTTAACAGGCAATTACCTATTAAATTCAAATTCACTAGTATGCCTGTCTACTATTGGCAGCACTTTAAAACTTCCTATGTTGCTTTAGAAGCATATTATAAATAATAATATATACCATAACAAGTGTACAGAATAAAGTCCCACAATTTCGTGTTCCCTTTAGCTCGTCTCAGCAGATGTAAAGCAATAACTAACTGTTCGTCGTGTGTATGTATTGTAATGCTCATACAAAAGCAAAAGAAACATAGCCTCATACAAGCTAGTTCATCTTAAATGCGTCTCTTTAATTGATTCACGCATATTTGTTTGTGACGCAATGACCATATTTTAGATATGTGTGATATTAAATTCTCTTTGTCAACTGTAATCAATAAACACTCGCTCTGAAAGATGTTCTAAATTATCAACCGCCACAGGCGGAGGGATTAAGCATTGGCCCTGTCCGTCCGTTTGTCAGTCCGTACGTCTGTCACAATTATTTTAGGTCTATATCTCAGAAACTATACAAGATGTGAACATGAATCTTCATTGGTGTATAGATATCAATGCGGCGAAATGTCATGTACAACAACCATAACCATACATTTCTTTATTAAGAGTAATTGCCCTTGTGTACATTTTCAGGGCTATATCTCATATATCATGCATGAATTCAACATGAAACTTCATAGGTGTATTGATATTAATAAGGAGAAGTGCCATGCTTAAAAAACATAACCCTTCACTTTCTTAAATAAGAGTTAATGCCATTTGTTGTTTTTGTGTGATGGCACTTTTCAGGGCTATAACTCAGATACGATACAACAGGTCAACATGAAGCTTCATGTGTGTGTATAAATCCATGGGAAAATTGCTTTGCACAAGAATAATAAACACAATTTATTTGCAGGGGATATCAATTCAACGAATTTGCTAGTATATAATCAATTGATGAAAACATTTCCATCTTTTTTTATAATCAGCAAGTTATAGATACCATGTTGAACAAGTACATCTCCAAACATACTAGTAATTTATTACGCAACATTTGACGAACTTACGTTGTGAAGCAGTAAAGAGGAAACAGTTAATAGAAGATGAAGATGGATATAAGCACTATTTTACTTCAAACTTCACGGCATAGCATAAGCCTAATGTGCGAAACAAACAGTTAAAAAAATCTCTAAAATGTTATTGTTTATTCGTTTAGTAGTCTACTTAATGGACACGGCAAAATTAAATAACATGAACACGGATGTACATTGATTGATGTATTTGTTTAATTAGTTAAAGGGGCATTTTCACGTTTTGGTCAATTGACCAAAAATTAAAAATGTTTCAAATTCGCAAATTGTCGTTGTAGTTATATTATTGGGAAAACAGTAATACTGAACATTTACCATTCTCTAAAATATCAATTATATGCATCTTCTTACGATGTAAAAACCTGACAATTATAAAGCGTTGCAACGCGAAACTACTTAATAATTTGGAGAGTACTGTTGTTGTCGTTATATTTTGTGATACAACGAGGACTTCTTATATAAGGTATAAAATACATCACTCATTGTATGAACACGGATGGCCGAGTGGTCAAAGCGATAGACTTTTACTTGAGCGGCCAGTGGTTCAAGCCCAGTTGATGGTTACTTTGTTCTGTTTTTAATTTTATTCTTGGTTTTACTGGAGCATTTTAGATCCAATGTTTACATGTATCCAAATAAAGCACTTTAATGACAAACTTTAATACATGTCAAACTCTGTGAAAAGACCCCTTAAAGTCTCTCCATGTATACCGTATAACAAAGCTTTATAGTTACATATTGAAATGTATATCACATCAGTGGATGCATTCATTTACAGTATTAACAGCAAAATAGAGCATGGGCCATGTGTATCCATTACACTTTCTTTTAAAATCAGTGTCAGCAACCAAATCGTAAATATCAAGTCTTGTGAACGTAGATCGCGCCATTATTTGTTTATGGGTAACATTAGTGTTATGTTGATAAAGATACGTGCTAATTTACAGGAGCGTCCTTTATATAAATTATCTAACCAGTTGTTAAATGCTTTGACTGTAGCGAGCGACTTTGTTTGCGAATTTCACTTTCGTGTTTTGCAATAATTTTAAAGATAGCGTACTTTTTTGGTATTGATGTAAGGCATTGTTTCATTATCATTACAGATTTTCGCCGTCGTTTGGTGGAACATTACAATGACACCTCGAGCAACGTGCCTCTTTCAGTATTGGATCAGAGTCTTGATAAACGTATAACCGATATATATGCAACGCCGAAAATGCACCGTTTTGATATAGCAAGTGATGGGAAACGTGTTAAAAAGGAGCAAGTACTGACATACAAGGAACTCTTTTACACAGACGACACAAAGTCATATCGACGTATATACGTACAAGGCGAGCCCGGCAGCGGCAAGTCAACGTTTGCAGCCAAGTTAGTTTATGATTGGTGCGACGAAAATCGGCCTTCAACGGCAGCTCCCAACAAAAATGCATCGTTTGATGACGTGTTAATCATTCAAAAGTTCCAGTTCATTTTTTTCCTCTGGTTGGGAGAATCAAGAGGTCAGACCGAAGTAACGCATATGATAAAGAAACAAATCATCGACACAATGTATTCTGAAGAAAAACGTGATGTCATGTACACTCTTTTACTCAAAATAATAGAGACGGAAATATGCCTTGTAATACGTGACGGTCTAGATGAATGGGTGGCTCCTAACGGTAGTAACCTTGCTAAACCTTCTATGGCGGGATTTCCAAAGGACAAGTGCGCGGTTCTTACAACTTCTCGACCATGGAAACTTGCTGATGAGCGTATCAAGAATTCACAGATCGACATCCTCGTAGAGATCGAGGGTATTAGCGATTCAGATACATTTAGTGAAAGAGTACTTCGGTGCATACTTGACAAGAGCAAAAATCTTGAGACAACCGCGAGGGAAATTAGGAGCTTCATAGAAAAGCGTCGGCTGACCTCGTTATCAAATTCACCGATGTTGTACACACTTGTTATTTGCACGTGGGTGGACACTATGGAGGAGGAGGAACATTTGAACGGATCTTCATTGTGTGCATTGTATACGACTTTACTTGAAAGCCTGTGTAAGAAAGCGAACGATACAACTGGCTTTTTTAACGATTTAAACCCTCCTCATGTGAAGTGTTTTTTAAGAACAAGTTACCTTCGGCCTATCATTCAAAACGTAGATGTCATTTCAAAAGCTGCTTTTCATCTTTTGTGTTCTCCTGAAAAGGAAAATTCTATTGTATTCAACGATCAGGAATTGTCAAACTATCTAACACCATCTGAACAAGAGTTTGCTCTCAAAGCGGGACTGATATCAAAACGGAAAACCAAAAGAGCTTTAAATTCGTCTATCTCATTTATCCACAAAAGCATTCAGGAATTCCTGGCTGCTTATCATATTGCCCGCAATGCACATTTGATTGATGACGTCATTTCCGGATATATGGGACGTCATTCGGATGCATATCTCGACATATCCCAGGTGTTCATATTCCTATGTGGACTGAACATATCGGCTGCCAATAAGCTTTCTGGCATTATGAATGAACATAATAATATAAATATGATTAATATGAACATATTTTCATATGAATACGATACGTTTCAAAGCATCATAGAGGCAGGATACACAGAGGCTGTTTCAAATGACCAAACTGGCATTCTCCTCAGACTCAGTCACTTTTATATCGGGAACAACTTAATTGGCATTAACAACATATGGAGAGAAAACAAGACCAATGCCCTGGCTTTGAAAATACAAGTAGACGACAAAACGGTTGGTGCCATACTTAGTTCATCTACACATAGCGAGCCAACATCGCAGGTTGAGTTTGACCTGTCATCGTGCCACAATCTGAAATATTTGATACTTCGGGGAAGCGGCATACACATGCAAGGTAATATATACACCATAACAACATAGTAGGTTTTCGATCAAGTTTTTTATTTCTCAAAAATGAACAATAAATAAAAATATAATTACAATTTATATCAGAGTGTTTAGTTTTGTTATGCTGTTAAATTCAATAGTTCATAAAGCTATTAAATACATGCATAATAACGTGCTATGATCGGTATACATAAAGTGGAAATAATAATAATATCCCGTATCACGTAAATGATGTCAAATGCATTTTCTTGAACGGGATCAATTACTTATTTTTAGTTTTGACCATTATTTTTCTGGAAATACACACCGTGCTTTTAAAACTTTTGATCATAGACAACGTTGCGCTTGCATAATGATACTTTTAGAGATACGTTTTATTATTACTTTTCATGCATTCTTTATTGCAGTTTGTGCCGTTATCTTAATGTGGGTTTCACAGATTTTGATATGTATCGAAATTTGGTGTTAAATGTTTTATTGATTAATGTTATCATTGGATCTAAAAAGCTTCAGTAAAAAAAACAAGAATAAAATAAAAGAAAACAATATCCCTCAGCTGGAATCGAACCACTGACCCATGGAGTAAAAGTCCAACTATAAGACCACTCGGCAATTCGTGATTATACAAAGAGTGTTGTATTTTATACTTTATATAAGCAACCCTCGTACTTTCACAAAACATAACGATAACATGCACATTATGGATATTTTAAAGCATGGTAAATGTGCATAATTACTGTTTACTCACCAGTATCATAACTGCAACGAGAATTTGCGAATCGGATTGTTTTTAATTGTGTCAAATTACCAAAACTTGGCAAGGTCCCTTTAAGATTTAAGAATATATTATTGAAAATGTATGAATTTGATGCCAACATTGCGTGCAGCATTATCGTGTATATGAATGGCTGATTACATCGAATTTTTGCCAAGAACACAGGCTAATCAAATAAAGTAATTATGATGGTTTTCGAATAACCATTATCCGCATACAAACTGCAATTAATGCACAGGTTTAAAATCTTATGAAAAATAGTTTTAAAAAAGTTATTTAAACAAAGCACCACTTACCGGTGTGTCAACATCCATTAACATCGATTTGTAAACCCCATAAAGTCATTTGATCCTGCAGCCTGGTACAGCACTATTTTATCCGAAATCCAGAGTTATCTTATGCAAAAACATTCAGCTATGTAATAAATATATAAATTCGCTGTTATTCCAACTACATGCATATTGGTTGTTGATGTCGAATTTCCTTTTTTTGGTTAAAAACTAGGTTTGTGATTTAACAGAAAACAAATATACACGTCGTTCAGGGAGTCATTAAAAACGTCAGTCTTTCCCGATTCTTGCAAAAATAGGAGAAAGTGATACAATTGGGTTTCTTAACTAGCAAGAATATTTGGAAATGTGGAAATTCTTTGTTTATTTAAGGTAAATTAATGTACAGATCGTTATTTCTTCATACGAAAATATTCATATTTTCAGTTATCAGTGTAGATATATGTTTTACACGCGTAATTAATCGCCATAATAAATGTAATTGCAATATATGTTTTAAAATACAATAACATACTCATCTGATTTATTGGGATGTGTTTTGATTAATTTATTTCGGATATAATCAATATATATCTATTTAAAATTTATTGTTCGATTAAAAGGTGTCTCTCAGCATTAAATCAAAGTGTTTTGTGTCATGTTGGGTACGATAAAAACCATATTGGGAGTAATTCTGTGATAAAACTGCATAATTTAATCCGTCAGTACGCCCACCTTAAAGTTGGAAATTAAATTGTCTTTAATTAACACACTTTATTGTTGGTTTTTTGTGTTAGCATTTACAGTAACTAGTGCGATGTGTTAAAATTACCTCAGTTTACACTAGCGAAAAAACGGAACATTCTACGAATGAATTGCCTTTTTATTAAACATGTGAATGACAGTAACTTCTACAAAGTATTGTGAGTGCATGTATAGTGAACAGGTCGAAACGCAGTAACAACGTATCGTTTCAAAAACTTAATAGCTGGTTTATTTAAATGTTATTACGAACCAAATAACGCCATTTAAAATGCTTATTGAGAAAAATATCAACGTTAGCAGTGGGCACATTACCCACCTATAATGACAAGGGACGTTTAAAAAAAACAACATGTGCAAAGCCCGACATATTGTTAAATATACGTCCGTTTTTATCATTAGTAAGCTAGCGATGGAACAGGAAATAATAAATGTGTTTCATATCCGTTACAAATGCACATTCACAGTTACTTCTGCATAGTGTTAAAAATACTTAATTTTCTTATAAGGTGTACACTTTCGATGAAACATGTAATTATATTTATGGTTCCTACTTGTTAAAAATGTACGCTTGTCCTTTACTACCATTCGTTGATGTTTTGCATCTCTGAAAACGAATGAGCATAATACAATTACGGGCTTTTTTATTGTTCTACGTGATCGGTGATGTGATTCCTATGATTATTGGTATGAAACGGAATCTGCATTATGCCGACCTCCTATTTTAGAAGTTGATGTGTGTTGGCCAGATTACAATACGGGATTTCGTAATATCTTTCTTAATCTAGAATCGTACTTGTAATATCGTGTTCTCATTAAGAGCACGAAATCTCGACCGATGTAAATGCGAAAAGAACGAAAACACGATGCAAAACCGTGATATTTCATTTCGCAAATTCGCTTTGGGTTTACTTGAGTTCATGTCGTATTTATGCAATATTTTGTCAAACACAATCATTTAACATAATCGTGTGCGCTAAAATATATTCCAGGTATGGAACATGCGATTTGTGAATGCGAACATAAGATGGAAGATCGCAAGATCACGGTTTGTGGTTAATATAATACGATTCGAGATTGCGAGATACATTGTGCAACATTGATATTTTGTTGCTGTTGGTTTGCCATTTTAAACTTTTGATAAATAAGGGCGAAATCGAGAAACGAATTTAAGAGAGCAGTCGACTTATTTTAATGCATGATCGTGTTATTCATGTCAAGACCTCTCTATGTAATTACGTATTGTTGCTCAAACTTCATTTCATTTCATGACCGGTTCTTGTTCTTGTACTCTCGCGTACCAACAGAAGTTATTGAAAGTTAATATATGTTAGGGTGACAGTTAAGGTATTATTCAGTTCACCTTAGTATAACGTGCTCATAGTGAGCTATTGTACGTGTCTTTTGTCCGTCGTTCGTCCTGCGCCGTGCTTCATCCGTCGTCAATATTAAATTGTTCACACTTTTGGACAAAAACTTCATGATTCCTGGTCAACACGTTTGTCTCAAAAATATCTTGGCCGAGTTGGAAACTGGATCACGTGTAGGCAAGCATTAGATCACTATGTCAAATTATACAAACAGCTTATAAACACTCTCGAAATCACATTTAAAGTCGAACCTTTATGAATCTTGGTAAGAACATTTGTTGTAATGACGTCTCCATTCAGTTTCCAAATGGTTTGTGTTTGTCGAACGAAAACATGGCCGACCGGGGGTTGGGCAATATCATCAATTTGCTATTATTTAACAATGATGCTCTAGAAGCCTCATTTTAGTCTTATTTTTTTTTAAAGATACTTGTTTAGAACATTTGTGTTATAGTATCGCTTTTGAGTTAAAAAATTGTTTGGTCCCTTTGAAAACATGACCGCCAGGAAGCGATGCGGATTTCCGTATATGGTCATAGTGACACATTGTTAATGCGCTATTAATGCGCTATTAGCAAATCTTATTTTCCAATCTGTATAAAACAGTTGCAAAACATGTGTCCCTATGTACTGAATTATTGTGCCAATATTTGAAACTATGCTACTTGACGTAAAAATAGGTGCATACTTCAAAATAAAAAGGGTCACATTAAAGGGCCTTTTTCACGTTTTTCTTATGACAACATTTAAAAAAATTGTGTCATATTCGCAAATGTTCGTTTAAGTTATGATATTTTGAGGTAACAGTAATACTGAACACTGAGTAAAAATGTACATTTTGTTTACTACGTTTATGGCTGCGTGATGCACTTGTTTAGGCTTTATATATACGCTGTTATTTGATTACCACGCGATACGAATTTATTTAAATTTCTATAATAAAGACTTTAACAATTTTTATTTATATTTCTATATTCTTTATTAGCCAACTACTTTTTCCGATTCGTTTTTAAAGCGGCCTTTTCACAGATTTTGGCGTGTTTTGAAGTTTGAAGTTAAATGCTTTATATTGATAAATGTAAACATTGGATCTAAAAAGCTCCAGTAAAAAAATCTAGAATAAAATTAAAAAAGGTAAAAATGTAGACCGCATCAGGGCTCGAACCAGTGACCCCCGGAGCCCTGTAGTAAAAACCAATTAGACCTCTCGGTCATCCTGCCAAGTATATATGAAAGACGTATTTTATACTTTATATACACAATCTTCGTAGTTTCACAAAATTAAACCACAACAACAGAACTCTCCAAATTATTCAATCGTTTTGCGTTGCAACGCTTTATAATTTTCAGGTTTTTAAATCGTCAAAAGATGCATATAATGGCTATATTAGACCATGGTTAATGTTCAGTTTTACTGCTTTCCTCACAAATATCATTAATAAAACGAACATTTGCGAATCTGAAACAACTTTTTTCATTGTTGTCAATTTACCCAAACGTGAAAAGATCCCTTTAATAAGAGCACGTTACTAATTATCAATCGTATCATATCTGGAAGGATTTTACTTGCAATTGCAGTTGAAATGTTTCAACTTATAGGAGACGTAATTTTTATGAAGCGTTTTTGATTAAACTGTATGGGTTTCTCCCTTAGATAATGAAATTTATTTAAAAATTATTTGTGTTAAATAAGTCGTTATTAAACGCTAATCAACTATTTAAAACATTTAAACAATTTAAAGTGTGTTGAACATGTTTCAAGACGGATATATGAGAAATATTTTTTATTTAAATACAATATAAAGAAGTGAAACTCCAGCTGCTGGAGACATCTTTAAAAAAATATATACTGACAATATGTTATATCCGTCCATGTTATCTACGTAATTATACATTGGCTGATACATAAATATCCAGATAATTGATAGTAAACATCAAAACAAAATCCTGAGCATCAAAAATATTAGAGTACAAATGTATAAACCGTGTACCACATGTTCTTTAAACGTGATAAACATGTTGAGGATTTGATATCTGATTTTAGACGATTACAATGTGATAAAAATCAATGCAAAGTACATTTCTTTTTTTAAGTTTCAATATGTATTTATATTCAAATGTTATTCATAATTTTGAAGTGCTGATTGCATGCTGAAATTAGACACGTTTTTGCGCAGATTTATTGTGTAACCATCTTTCCAATAATTAATTATAAATCTTTTACTTTTGATGTCAGTTGAAATTGTACAATAAATAGGGGTCAAACGCGTTATAACGAGTTTGTTTAACATCTATATTGGTGTCACCCTTGGATCATGCTATTTTATTAAAAACGAATATGTGTTGGATACTTCGTTTTCAAATACTGATCAAACAATTACAAGTATATACACGGGAAGGAAAATGTGATAAGAAATATTAACAACACGCATATAATACGTATGCACCGATTGAAAATGTAAAAGTATTAAGTAATACTTCCCAATGTATTGTATTTTTGTATGGCAATAGGTTCAAACGTTTTAAATATATCAAAATTATTACACTTGTTACCGTAGTTAACATGTTAGAAACTGTTATAAATGTAAGTGAATGTTTACAGATTCGTCGAGTTCGGTGTCACCGACACTTCCGGTGTGTATTGTACTAAATAGAGCAAATCCAGCCCAGTGTGCATATCCTCTACCAGTGCTGCCTTGCATAGTATACATTGGATTGGAATTAATTACATGTTCGTCTACCTGGCTACGCAGTCTGTTCAGCACATTACTACCACTCAAGCATAATGCTGTGTGTAAACTGACGGGGGTCAGTTGTAAAGGTACATTTATTAGCTCCTCAACATTAACGTGTTTTAAGAATACATTAGAATACATACCAAATTATTTTTTTAAAGAGTGCGACGTTCTATGGGAGGTTCTCCGTGGTCTGAATATAAAGAGCTTTAGTCTGAGTAGTCGATATGGAGGTTTCGACGTAAATTGTGCAGACTCGAGGTCCCAGTTACTTTCATCGCTCACTCATCTGGACACGCTTCGTATTGGAGTGGATTATTACAGTCCTGGTTTGTGGGTGGCTCTCCGTGGTCTGAATATCAAGAGCCTGAGTCTGAATAGTCGATATGGAAGATTAAACGTAAATTGTGCAGACTCGATGTCCCAGTCACTTTCATCGCTCACTCATCTGGACACGCTTAGTATTAAAGTGGATCATTTCAGTCCCGATTTGTTGGAGGCTCTCCGTGGTCTGAATATCAGAAACCTGAGCCTAGTCTGAGTGATCAGTTTGGATATTTGAAAGTACATAATGCAGACTCGATATCCCAGTCACTTCCATCGCTCACTCATCTGGACACGCTTAGTATTAAAGTGGATTATTACAGTCCCGGTTTGTGGGATGCTCTATGTGGTCTGAATATCAAGAGCCTGAGTCTGAGTGGTCGATATGGAGGTTTAAACGTAAATTGTGCAGACTCGATGTCCCAGTTACTTTCATCGCTCACTCATCTGGACACGCTTTGTATTGAAGTGGATGATGACAGTCCCGGTCTGTGGAAGGCTCTCCATGGTCTGAAAATCAAGAGTCTGATTCTGAGTGGTCGGCACGGATATCTGAATGTTAAGCATGCAGAGACGATAGCACTGTCACTGTCATCGCTTAAACAGCTTGAAAAGCTTTCAATATTTTTGCGGACATATATCGACATAAAGCTACCTCAATCATTGAAGTATTTAAATATCTACTGCGTGGCATTGCTTCCATCGGAATTACACGAATTTGTGGGCACACTGTCTGCATGTACTCGTACAGTTGAGAGTAATCTGGAATTCGGTTGCGCTTCTTTCAACGATGTCCGTGTAAAACCAATTCCACCAGATTAATACATTTCAATCCAACAAGAACTGGGGACTCTGAATCATAATGCCGTGAAACGATTCCGAATATTACACCGGAGAAGTAAACCCAATATTTGTGAGTATGATGCCACATCTACTTGGTCCGTACGTGGCATTGGTGGTGCCCAAGACGATAATACGGATGATGATAATGTTAACGATGTTGCATATAAAAGCTTCGTTCCCGCAATCGCCGCAATTAGCAATGGAATCATTAATCGAATTGCAATGCGACTTCTGATTACTCCATCCTCAAACTCATTAATCGTCGATAAATGCGACTGCAAAACGTGATAATAACGAGTACAATTGTATTCATTATGTCTCGAACATTTTAAATAAGAGTGATATATCTCTTTTGGATAGCATACATAGACAGTTGGCATTGTCAAACATTAATTTAACAAGTTTAAATAATCTTAACATTTTTGTGACGTGTTATTGGTGTGTAAATGTTATAAATGAAAAATGTTTGATGAAATGCATGCCAATTTTGTAAAAGTATTTAAAGTTTACAAACACCATAAATTTCAACACGCCACGCAGTTTCATTTCATAGCCAATACTGGCTATCATGTACTGTTTTTTCTGCAATATTTATGTGCGAAGAAAATTATATGTGTGCGTTGTTTCTAGTTCGCGTTAAAGCACATATGTATGTACATTTTGTGAACATATTCCAGAACTGCTTAAAAAAGTTTCTATAGCCATGAATATTGCAGAATATCCAATCTATTTGATCCCTTATTGACTATAGAATTCCAACCGCTTGTCGTCCTAGAATAAATCATATAATAATGTGTTAAGTTGCTTCTTGCAGACTGTGCGTGTCATGTTGATCTTAATGTTTGTCATTACAGATAGCAGTAACCACATATTGTTGTACACACACACACACACACACACATATACATGTGTGTGTGTGTTAATTGTTTAGATGCAACAAGAAAAAGGTGCATACCTTTAGTTTTCATTTAGTTTCAGATTATTTTCAGGTACTAAAATAAATATATAATTGTATATAATTCTATATTGTTTTCTTGACTAGAATGGCTATCTTCATTTTTGTTACGCATGTCTTATCTTTATAAACACATGTTTTGGCTGTGACTCTGAGCCAAATATCAGGTTTGGAATCCTTACAACCGGGTTTGCATTATACGGTTTGAATTTCTTACAAACGGATTTGCATTATACGGTTTGGATTCCTTACTAACGGGTGTGCATTTTACGGTTTGGACTCCTTACAACCGGGTGTGCATTATACGGTTTGGACTCCTTACAACCGGGTGTGCATTCAGCGTTCAGAGGCGGTGACCCCAAATATATTCATATGTGTTTTTACTGTGTTTTTGTGCATCCGTACACGTGTGTTTTGTCTATAAATTTGAAATAAAGCAGATATTAAGTTTCAACTGAATAAAAATCAATTGTGATGTGGTCTTGTGCTTTGTGTAGAAGTCGGAATACACGTAGGAAATTCAAACTGTCGCCTTATTCCAGTTACCCATATTGATTCGTTATTGGTGACTTTCGATGCAATGCCAACGTTGTTTATTCTGTGGTAAAAACGAACAGCCTACACACGAGCATTTCTGTTTATAAATGTAAACGGTGATTTGTTTATAATATTTTCTGGTTATATATGATATCATTATTAAGTTTGTTTGTATATAACACTTGTTAAAAGATGTAAACCATATATCAACTACAATATAACGATTTACGTTGGCTTAAGCGCATATGATAACACGCATTCAATATAGATAAAGATTGAACATCCATATATATGAAAAAAACATTGTCAAACAATGTAGGAAACTTAAACGTGTGAGAGTTTTATATATCTGGGTTTTATTTAAAGAACGAAAATTCATACATTAATAACTAGTCTGTAAATTTAAAAAAAATGTGTGTGTGGTTTTACAACAAATGAATACAAACAAAAATTGTTTGTTAAAATTAGTCTGAATAATCATGTTATTGTTATTTTAACGGCGCTTGGTTATTTCTTTTTATGTTTGTTCTTTTTGTCGTATAGGATCATATGTAATTAATATTGATTTCTGTATTTTGTATTAATAACACCGTTGTGCACATCTAAACCATATGTACCTCAACGAATTAAGTATTATCTTCACAATCAAAACATCTGTGCCTTACTCAAATACCGGAAATTTATGAATGAGCTATCTTCATATCTTAATTTTTAATTGTTTTTAAGATGTGAATGTTAAAAAAGTGAAATATCACATACAACGAAACAAGTTGCAAATGTTTAAACCATATTTCTTGAGAGAAGTAAACGATGCAGACGATGTCAAACACAGCTTTATTACAGACAACATATAAAGTAGCAATACACACTGCTTAAACACGTATATAATATGCAAAAAACAGCAAGAGCAGAAGTTACAAACCTTTTATACTTGAACGCTAATATATACATCGCACTCTCTACTGCAATCGGTGATTGTTAGATTTAGATTCTTTGCAGAATAATAAAAAAAAGTGTAAGTAGTTTTCGCATGTTTATGTACAGAAGTAAAATATGAAGAGGATACAAAACAGTAGAAAAACGCATGCGATATGAAAAATACGGACACAATCAACCGCAAAGAAATCATCCAGCGCCGTAAAATTAAAATAAATACAAGATTTAACTAATTGTATGTTTGTTTTTTTAATGTGAACTGTTGCACAACAGATATTATATTTATTTAATCACATTGTCAGATAATAGTCATTCTTTTTCAAATTTCGGTTCTTTAATCTCCGACTTCCTGTGATATTGCTGATATTTTAACACAGATCACGGTCACCATATGAGACTTGTTCTGGGAAAACCGGGCTTAACGCATCTCCGTCGTGTCGTCACAGATTAGCTAATCATGGAGACACTTTACGCATAAAGTGTATTTTAGGTTAGAAGAGACTTCGTTTTAACAAACATTCCATAAAAGAGAAAAACGCTGTCCCTGATTAGACCGTGCGGACTGCACAGACCAAGCTGTAATACACTTAATGCTCATGCATTTAGCCTAGTTTTCCCAGAACGAAATTCGTATATGACAAGTCGTGTAGAACAGTGGTGATATTAAAATGACTAAATTAATTCGACCATAGGTGGCCAGACTCGAATAATGATGATTCTATTAAAAATAGTTATTATATATGATCACGGTTGAATAAAAATCGATATTGACCGATAAAAAAACTATTGCGTTTCTTTTTATTATGCCCCTTTTGAAGAAGAGGGGGATATATTGTTTTTGCTGGATGTCGGTCAGTCTGTCAGTATGTCGGTCTGTCGGTAGACCAGTTCGTTTCCGATCAATTACTCGTCAATGGATTGACCGATTGGCTTGAAACTTCACATGTGCATTGGACTTGGACAGTAGATGACTTCTCTTGAAATTGGGGTCACTAGGTCAAATGTCAAGGTCACTGTCACAATAAGTGTGTAAATCATTTCCGATCCATAACTCGTCAACGAATTGACCGATTGGCTTGGTACTTCACATGTGCATTGGCCTTGGAAAGTAAATTATTCCTATTGAAATTCGGGCCACTCGGTCAAAGGTCAAGGTCAATGTCTTAATAAGCGTGAACATCGTTTATGATCAATAACTCGTCGACGGATGACGGATTGGCTTGATACTTCACATGTGCCTTGGCCTTGGAGAGTAGATAACCTCTATTGAAAATTGGGTCTATAGCTCAAAGGTCAAGGTCACTGTCACAATAAGTGTATAATCGTTTCCGATCAATAACTCGTAAACGATTTGACCGATTGGCTTGATACTTCACATGTGTATTTGCCTTGAACTGTAGATGAACCCTACACCAACTGGGGTAACTAGCTCGAAGATCAAGGTCACTGTCTGAAAAAGTGTCAAAATCGTTTCTGATCAATAGCTTGTCAACCAATTGACCGATTGGCTTGATACTTCCCATGTCCATTTGCCATGGAAAGTAGATAATCCTTTAAAATTGGGGTCACTAGGTCAAAGGTCAAGCTCACTGGCACAATAAGTGTGAAAATCGTTTTCGATCAATAACTCGTCAACAAATTGACTGACTGGCTTAAAACTTCACATGTGCATTCGCCTTGGACAGTAGTTGGCCCCTATTGACAATTGGGGTCACTAGTTCAAAGCCCTGTTTGGGGTGGGGGCATTTGTCTCCGACCGCGGAACTCTCGTTAACTGCCATTACAACTTTAATTTATTTGTTAAAAGGTTAAATGTTTGAGTACAAAAACAATCAAAAACGAAATGGATCGATAATTTTTACTGTTAAAAAAATAATTGAAACGCTGTTGTTTATGTATTGACATCGAATTATTCGTTCAACATATTAGTATTGCATTTTATCGCTCAATGTCTACCACCTATGTTGTATCAATAGACAAATTTATAACACATCTATGATTCGGCCATGGCAATAGATACTATCTCATCCATTGAACAGGGTCGTGTCCTAGTTCTTCTTAAATGCTTCAAAAGAACTTGATAACAGTTTGGTTAAATAATTGTCGTACAAATTCAACAAATTGTATGCATTATCTTTAATCAAACGAAATTACGCTCTCGACTATAAACAATGTTTGAACTATTGATTCATTAACGTCATTATCGTACTCATCATTCCAAATCGATAACATAATGAGGCATTTGGAACGCTTTGCATCGATAATTTCGAAACAAAAACGTCGTGCATTACTAAAGCGGGTCTGTTTTGCCTCACAAAAATAACGACGACGAGGCGCAGTGCTAGCTCGTTGGGTTTTGCTTTCAGAGGTCTCGGGTTCGAAACACGAGGATGACAATATATTTTATTAATTGTTGTTTGGTTAAACAATTTATTAAATTTATATAAGTGTTAGTAAACATATTTAATGCCATTTTTCCAAAACTGCGAAATATGTAAACAAGTCCTTTTAAGCTTTTAGTAGTACATACTTACAGCTCAAAGCGACCTGGATGTTCAATAACAGGGAATAGATTATTGTGTAGCGCGAGGACGGCTTTCCAAAGCAGCCATCGACCGCTTTGCGGCCTAACAATTCCGATGTGCCTTCTGGCCAATTACATCAGCAACAATATGATTAATAACTTGTCTCTGGATACCTTGCCTTTGATACACAAAATAAAAATAAATGGAGTCACTAGTAAAGTTAGAGTGCGACGTACAATGCGGACTACATACTTGAGGACGACCAGTGGCGCAGTTAAGCTCCCTGATTTAATGACGGTGTCCTTTTCGTCCCGGAGGCCTTTGGCTTTAACGAAGCTAACTTATGCCTAAATGGTGCAACTGGGTTCCACGAAGCTGACCTGCGTCTAAATGAGGCTACTTATTTCAGTGGCACCCCTTGTCTTTCCAAGACACCTTACCTAGAATACACCACGGATACTTTGGGCCATTCGAATTGTTCCGAAGTTTCCATCGGCTTCAAAACCATCTCTGCAACACTGGCAGCACCGTAATGAAACTGTAATGTGCAGCCAACGTGCATGGGGAAAGCCGAAGTACCCGCTGGAAACTCCACTTATACCAACCACCAACCAACTTCACATGCGCCGGGAGAGGAGATTGAACCCGGATCGCTTAGATGAAACACGCGTGTACCGCACTCTGGCTGATGAGTCGATTTTAAAGTATATGGCATCCTTCCGCGTTTGACGCTTCATTATATATGGACCCGGAGCGTGTTCTAGCTGTGTTACCTAATTAACTTCTTGACTCACGTAAGTTGATACGAATTTTGAATTCTGACAGCAATGCCTATCTTTTGATTTTTTTACTGATATATATATTTGCTATTTTAGTGTGGTCTAATGTTGGTGGGGGAGGGGGAGGTACCTGAGTACCAGCAGAAAAGCCCACTTGTCCGGTATTGTGACCACCAATCAAACTCAATTTCTTCCGGGAAGGATGGTTAAACCCGGATCGCATAGGTGCGAAGCGCGTATACAAACCACTGCGCTTAGCTGACAGCATGTTGAAATTGTCTGACAATGTGTCTATTTTGGGGTTTATAACGTCTTTTTCGAGTCTAAGGCTACATTATGTGTGGAACCGGGATGTGCCCTAGCACTCCTGCATAATTAGCGTGCAAGACGCACGAAAAATTAGAATAATTTTGAATGAAAGCTTAAATTCTCAACTATTTCGTTTTTACTGAAAGATTTTGCACTGATGTTGTGGTCTTGTGTCGTTGTCGCAAATCGGAGTACAAATAGGACACCCCACATGTCCGGTATGGTGAAAACCAACCAAATAGACATGCTTCTGGGAACGGGAAATTAATCCGGGTCGGCTAGGTCAAAAGAAAGTGGCCCAACCACTGCGCTAGCCGGACGACGGCAAAATGACTGACAATCGATTTGCGAGCAATTATACATAGGCAATTCGAGCGGTTCCGAGCTTGTTAATCAGAAGATAACGACATTAAAACTTAAGAAGTTTCTGACTGCTCTTCGCATTCGACGATTACTACAAATTATATTTCTCATTCACCGACAAAACCGCCACCCTAATTTAAAAGAATGATGTCTTGCAATACATTTCTAACATATGCAATACCTAACATATCACTACTAACCTCAATTTGTGAATTACGCATGACATTTCCATATGTTAGATGGTAAACTAAGGGATGTAACTATGTTGTTAGAGTGAAAAAAAGTGAAGCATCGTATTTTACCCGAAACTTTTCGGCACAATTCCAACTAAGTGGCTTCCGTACGTATTCTAAATCAAATCAGAGTATTCTAGAACGACAGTTTTAGTATGTCGTCCTTAATGTGAGTCGCGTCCTGCTTTTGAAGCGCAACACCGAAGTACATTGATCTATAAACAATGTCTACCAACACTATAGATGTGCATGTAATTTAACCGTCGTGTAATATAACGAATGTTAATATCTAGAGCGTGTTTCAGTACGGGATGAGTTATAAATACGAAAAAGCGTGTGATGTTTATTCATCTACTGTATGAAGTATTGGAAACGAAACGGGTTGACCTTGGCTGACAATTATTATGAATGTAATATGTGTACTTTGAAGCAACGGTTTAGTGATCGGATTATCACTTTCAGATCTAATGATATGACTTGTTAAGTCTTTATGTAAATAAATTGTAATTATCGATCATTTTATGTTATGTTATTTAGAAAAAGTGGTTTTTTGTGTGGTCATATAAATCACATACGATTTCAGCGATTCTGTTGGAACATTTGTGAAAGGTACAGGTTACTGATGAGTTTAAAAAAATGCGCAAACGCATTATAAAATTGGAAAAATTCGCGTCGTGAAATAAACGGGTCTTTTGCAAAACGCCATCTAAATGTTCTTTGTTCTGCCTTTTCCGTTGAAAATTTTTTGGACGGAAAATTTGAAAATTGAGATGTTTAATGAATGGGAAAGTGGCTTAACGGGTAATTTATATCGAAGGAAAAAGTCGCAGAATTTAATAATATTTGTTCTTGGTTGCAAGTTCTGAAAAAGAACTGACACTTGAAGCTTAAATTGACTTTTTCACATTTTGCAAAAACGAAAATAGATACAAAAACATGTCATAGATTGAGAAAACAATGTGTGTATCGTAATTAATAAAAGGAACATGATAAAAGTATGTTTTGTTTATTGATAATCAGAGGTAGAAACTGTAACATTTGTAAAGCTTATTAGCGCTTTATTACGATAATTTAAAAGAAACGCCTATAACCAAAATAGGTTTTAGACTACATTTAAATATAAAAAGCATTCGTGGTGTTGTAATTTTCACAAATATGTATGTATACCAGAATACAATCATTTTTAAGTTTATAAATGATCTCATGTCATATCTCGACATCTTTGTACAGCACCATGTCAAATCATTTTTTCATCAACATGTTGAATGTAAAGTCGAATTTTTCTACCAATACGAACTTTTTTAAGAAACCCTTGCGGATTTGTTACTCTGGGACATTAGTTAATATAATTGTCGGTGAAAAAACTTGTTCACTGGCATACCTTTAAATTTGTAAATAAAGTGCTAAATATGGGAAAAATCCCTGCACTGTCGACTTTAAATAGCCACATTCCAATAAATCCTGAATATTAATAACCAGGATTTTTCTAACATACATGGTAATACCTCCTTTGTATGCACCAAAATATATTTTATTTTAAAAATGCCTTTCAACAATTATAGAACTGGATTAACTTACCCTACCGAAATTATTTGAAAAAAATCGGCTACTTCTCCTAGCCTGTCCAACTTCTCACAGCATGTCGGAATTCCGGGGGTGATTATGTAGATAAGAGATTTGAATCTATCTTTAGACACTTTGAACCGCGGTTTAAACTCTTGAACTCTGATTTAAGGAATAATTGCGGGTTCAAAGTCTCTGAACCTTATAGTTAACTGTTAAATAATTAATGTGCATTCCGCGCGTCTACACTCCAGTTTAAGACTTTGGACCTGAGTTTAAGACTTTGAACCGCAGTTTAAGACTTTGAACCGCAGTTTAAGACTTTGAACCGCAGTTTGAGACTTTGATCCACAGTTCAAAGTATCTTAACCCTATAGTTAAGAGAGGAATTAATGTGTAAACGGCACTTTGAACACGGGTTCCATGTTTCTTAACTATATACTTAACTGTTATATAATTTATGTGCATACCGCGCCTCTTAAGCGCAGTTAAAGACTTTGAACCGCAGTTCAAAGTTCTCTTAACCCTATAGTTAGGAGATGACCAATGGAGTCGCGGCATTTAACTTCTTATTGTGGTTTAAGCTTCGCTGATTGGTTGTCTCAGATAACAGATTTGTATCTATGTTAAGACACACTTTGAACCGCGGTTCAAAGTCTTGAACCCGAGTTTAAGGAAATAATGTGCAAACGGCACTTTGAACCCCGGTTCAAAGTCTCTTAACTATATAGTTAACTTTTAAACCGTGGTTTTAGGAATTAATGTGCATTTCGCTTGCCATATAACACTATCAATATGTCATCAAACAACATTTTTCATCACTTTGACACCAAACATTTGTGATTAAACATATATAAGCATTATATCAGTTTTGTTTTCAAAGTTAAGAAAATATGTTGTTGTGTGACATACTTATATTATTTCTAGTGACTTTTTCACGTGCCCAACACCTGTGTTTGCTTCGTGTTTGTTTCTTTACGATAACATTTCTAATACAGTACACGTATTATGTTCCCTAATTGCCCGTGTCGTTTAAAAGATTGTAACTGTAAGGCATGTATATACAAATACACAGCAGTTCCTACATTAATAAGTATTAACGCAGGTTAGGACTTGGACCGAACATAGGATCCGACGTTGGGCTAGTCAAAACAGTTGCACTGGTGTTTCCTTCAGGTTGCCGTAATATCAGCGGAAGAAAGCGAGAATATCTACGTCGTCGAAGACGATGTTGTCCCCAATAGGTCTGGGGATTACGTTTTACCGGACGATGCTACGCTTGAGCAAATGACGCGGCTTCAATTGATCGGCGTCTTGCTTCAAAATGTATGTGTTGATGGTATGTCATAATATCAAATACGTCTCTTGAATAGAGCAATAGTGTTGACATTTGTGAATTGAAGAACCTTGCATGAGTTCTTCCCCTTCCGTTGCTTGCGGTTCTTAATAGTATTCCTCAAATAGAATAACTGATTTCGTCTCTTTTTGTTCACTTGTATTTTACTGACTGTTATAGTAATGTATGTATGTGTGTCTTTTGTATTTGTTTACAAATATATGTATTTACTTGTTTCATGGTATATAAACAGTTTCAAAGCTTACTTGGTCATTGGTCAAATGTTTGCCTATGTTTCGCTTTCGATTGGAGCTGATATAGGTTATGGAATACATGTAATTATATTGCCTGACCTTCTTTTTTACCTTTATTTAGATTGAGACATATACTTGACAACATAGAAAATGTCTGTACCACTATACGTCATAATCATATCATATTTTGGTCATGTATCTAGTGTGGATGTCTCGTTTTTCTATGCTTTTAATATTTTTATCGAGGCGTCAGTGCGCATAATTATTTTCTTAATATGTGTGTGCTGCCTTTTTCGGTTTCTGCTTTTTCTTGCAAAAGATGAATTGTCCAATAAACGAACAAACGATTGCTTAACAGTAAGTTTTGTTGATTTTCAATATGCCCGTACACATGTATACATTGCATTAAAAGTATGCCATGCAAATGCCCTGCATACTGCCGTGTACCTCGGGTCGTGAAGCATCGCCGCAGACTAAGTTTGCAAGGTACGGGGAAACATATTTGCAGACATGATCCTGAATATATTTGCGTTCCCTTCCAAGATCCGTTTGCTCGTGGAAAACGCTTCCTCTCTTAAGGCGTCCTTTATTGAATAAATAAACTGAAAATCATTGACACCGAGTATATTTGTCGACTATTCGACGCTCTGAAGTATGCGTTTCAAGTCATTTAAAATGACTCGCCATTTGCATTCGGTATCAAGTATATTGGGTTTCGTCCCAAACTTTAGAAATGATATCGTGTCTTGCATTGATCGTCGATTTTTTATGCTTCAATGCCGTCTCAATACTATATTATTACTTACTATATTATGACCTCGTTGATGGAAAAACTTAAAACAATAAGCAGTTTCTTTATAAAATATATTTTATCCCATTAATACAACATTTAATTTCAGTTTTCTGGGCTAGGCTACTCCAAATTAGGTAGCAAATTGAAAACAATAATCGAATATTCCGCAAAATTCATCGCAAGTAGATCGATGTTCAGTTATTTTAAATGCAAACTGCTATTTATCTAAGTTTTCGGACACTCTTGTTTTCGGACAGCCGCTTGTTTAGTCAATATAATTCAATCTCATAACTCTTATTTTTCGAAAACGGGGTAACGGCCGTTATTAATAACTTTTTTTCGGACAGTTTCACAAACTAGTTTTATCACATGCCATACCCTGTTTCCCATGTAATATATTACACATGTGTAATACAACATTTTTAAGCGTTTTCATTGGCTTAGTTTTCGTTTATTGACCAATCGCATTTTGTTATTTTGCTGAAATTACGTTGCAACGACAAATGACGTCTCTAAATGTATATTCATTCGGGATTTACCATTATGTTTGCGAAAATATTTATTGAATTTGCTCATTTAAAAGCATGTGATAAAAAAGATCTGACGCTCGTTGTCATATCATACCATTTTTTATTTAACTCGTCCAGGAAATTCGTTAGTAAGCTCACCTAAGGCTTGCTTACTAACAAAAATCCTGAACTCGTTTACTAAAATATGGTATGATATGACAACTCGTGACAGATCCTATATTTACAGAATTCTGCCTTGCTGTGCTTATCTGGTGACACTTTGACCATGTGTTTTTACTACCGGATTAAGATAATAAAACCTGGCAGACCGATGCCTTAAAGACATTAACTTTTCATTTCATTTGCGTAATTGAGTAAATGTATACCAGTAATAGACGCTATTTTCACCCAACAGCTTGGAATCATATATAATAGTAATTCATACTAAAATACGTGGTCTTTTATAGGCAATTGCTACTATTCGTTGAAACATGTTACGGTGTAGACATTGCATATCCGTAATCGATCGGCTATGAAATATTTTAGAATGTCTCCAGATTTTTGAACATCTGTATGTTTTATGTCTTAATGTTTTGACACTTTTTATATAATTGTGTATGTAATTTTCGGACACGAAAACAATTGATTATTGTTTTTTAAATGTCCTAACACTATTGTTATTACGGTGAATCTTAACAATAAAGGCATGTTTTGTTAAGCAGTAAGTAACTTTATAACGATCTCTTTTTTCGCCAATGATTGTATATTAATAACATTTATAACAAACATCGATGTAATAATTTGGTACAAGATGTTATGTAACTATGATGAATGCATAAGCTATATAATATTTATTAAACACTGATATTATTGACGTTAAATTTAAAATACAAACAGGCTCAACTTATACCCCCGACCTTTAAAAAAACCCTGTTCTTTTTGTAAAAGAACAAATCTAGTTTGCAGCTCCTTCGTAGACCACGAATTGTAGGGATTACCATTTTACGTCTCAAAATGTAAGTTAATGCATTTGTTTCAAGACAAATGTATAACTTCTTTGATTGATTATACATTGGTCATTATAACAAAATTTTGCAATCGAAACTATTACTTAAAAAATATTTAAATAGATGATTGATGTAAAGTAATAAAACTTGTATGCCATTGCAACACTAAAATAAATGAACAAGTGTTTTGTTTTTCAGTTTAACATAAAGTACATTTGTCTTAGACGCATATTTTCATTAATTTACCAAATTATTTGATGCTAGTATATCGTAAGCCAGTCCTACTTGCAACCATTGATGGTAGGAATCTTTTGCGGTTTAAAAACCCCATCCATGCAGACTTTTACATTATGAGTTATCAATATTGAAAAACTAGTCCATTTTCTTCTCCTGTTGGTATTCCATTGGTGTGTATAAATATGTTATATATACACGAGTATTTTTGTCTAGCAGCAATAAATGGCTAATATATGTCGGTTTTATAGGAAAAGTATAATAACAGTTTATTAGTGTAAACTTAATTATTAGGGCTTATAAAAACGCTTCCGATGCCGTTTTCTGTGCCATTACCGGTAGTTGGTGTCTCCCGGGAAGATCTAGAGCACGCTCTTCGAGTCGGGATCGAACCGGTGACTCCCCGTGAGTGGTTTGAAGAACTCTGCGCACATAATGCAACATATGATTTTCAAGTTGCGTAAAATCGGCTCCAAATACGTCAATTGTGTTGGATTCTGGCGGATTACAACATTGGTAAAGACTCCCGGCGCTGAATAGACGACTCGGATTACTTTCGTTATAGCAGACATTTGAGAAAAAATGTAGGTAATGATTGAAAAGCAGGGGAATATTTTCTGGAATGCTCTTATAAGGAATTTCGTCGAGGAACATGGAATTGTTTGGGAACAAATATTCTTGATGATGCTTTGCCTCCACTAAATGCTGGATTTCCGCGGGGGAGGCTGTTCGAATATCGGCAGAATAATCGCATAATTACATAATGTGTTGAAGACTGCCTCGCAATGTATGGCTGATGTCGCAAATATAATGTGACTGAAACATATAATGCATTGTTTATATAACCGTCACTACTTTTTGATACGGCATCAATGATAATTGTCTTATCGAGATAACTTAAATGGGCCATCGTGTTTGTACCTGCGGATTAAATTGTTTGCCCACTCAAAAATAAAAACCATTTACACTTATTCGCCAATGAAAACAACATCAGGTGAAATAAAGCCTTTAATATGATGGTAAATTACATATGATGGAAGGGACTTGGAAACTGATTTTCCTATATTATTGATGAAAAGCGTTGCAAGCGCATTTATATTTCTTCGATGTCTTTTTTTTATGATAAACAATAAACGAACAACAGTTTTTATATTTCCCACTTTCAGAAGTATTTTAAGCTTGTTTAATATGCATATAAACTTTTGAAATATGTGCCATTTTGTTTTTTCATTTGGTAAAACTTTAAAAATGTTTACAACCTTCGATGCAATTTTGATGTGCGTTTGATTGAACGATTCAGAGCGGGTATACTTGTTGAGGGTCGTGTCAACCGTGGTCACTCGGGCTCTGCAGCCGAGAGACCGCCCATAGGCGTTACAGTACAGAACTATCGCTCTGAAAAATGTTGACATTATTTTAAATTTTTGACCTCTATGTACGTTTATATTTTCCTGTTTAAAATTGTGTTATATTTTAAACGAAAACAAATAACCAAAAAACGAAGAAATGAAAACTTCAGTGCATCGATCATTTGTATACAATAAAATCATTAGTCAATTATTTGCATAATGAAGAACACCGCATAGAATTTACGTTTATTAAAATGTAAATATATTGGTAGATTTTATTCTTTGATATCGACTGAAGCTTTAATTATTTTTAAAGTTGTTTAATTTTTTATATTGTGGGGTAAAACATACTTAAACATTCCTTGTCTTTCAAAGTGTTCATGAACTCGCCCATCTTGTGTAAACAAGCTCCGACCCCCGTCAATAACGTGCATAACAGCAAATACGACCCATTAAATTAAAATAGAATTTCGATTAAAAGTGTTGTATCCATTTCTTGGAGTTCTATTGCATCGGAAATCAAACATTAAAACATGTTCGATTCTTTGGTCTTATAAGTCTGATAAGTTGGCTGTTTGCACATTAAACGAGAACTAAATTTGACTTCACTGCGCCTAGGGTTGGGACTCTGGCTTTGTTGGTTAAATAGCTAACAACGATACGTTTATTTTGTGCTTGGACAGGGAGTACCATTTTTAGAATAGAAGACAATAACTGTATTTCTTTCAATAGCGTGCAAGAAAAACATAATTGCACGATGCGAGTGTCCGCAAAAAGACCGCTGACGACATTCACATGTGTGCTCATTACTTAGAGTGATAATCTTACATAATGCACACTCTACTGTTGTTTAATTTCTTTTCTATGGACTTAAATAAATTACATTCATAAATTACACAAATATCTACTATAAATATTATGTACAGGTCGGATAGCTTTTTACATTTATTTAACCTTTCTTATATTTAAAGTTAATTTCTTGCCTTTTAATGTACGGTAAAAAGGATAATTTATCGTTAAAGTGTGAGTAGCCGTTTAGCAACAACAAAATGATATACCGGTTGTTTTTTTTATTTCTCCTATAATGCATTTCAGATTCCGGTCAGCGACGGAAGTAGTCGTAGTAATACGGTAGATAGTCGAGGCCTTGATACGCGTTCGCACGCAGGGATAAAACCGCCTGTTTGTCGGCTGACCCCGCCTCCCGGAAAATCAGGTCCAGGGCTGTTTTTTTGGCGTATTTAAAATACAATAGTAAATCATTTGTGAATAAGTGTGTGCATTTGATTGACAAAGTTCAATGCGTGTTAGCCAATGGTATTCCCTCATTTAAAGTCTGTCTTTATTTCTAGAAAAGAGCAAGGTTTCCAAGAGAAGAGAGGACTGCACATATAACATAGCACACGCTTATACAGACAATTTATTGTAGAAATCCTTTTTTCAAAAACCTAAGCATTAAATAGCAAAATGAAGGTTAAATATTAATCATATAGTGTACTTTTAATTATTAACCAAACAATGTTGTACTTTTAACAATGTTGGTTTCACATGTACTTTATATTATGTGATCAAATTTTACAACTTGCAAAATGAGAACATTCAAAGGAGTCAAGTAACTCAATGCATCCAAAACACACCTCGCTTTCCATGTTTACTGTAATGCTTTAAAAGCATCAACGACAAAGAGAATTTTATTCCTGAAAACATCAATAACAAAAGCTCTTTGATATGTACTTAACAGCTAATATCAGAAAGCAACAGGCGAATTTTCACGTTGAAGCTTATATCATCAAATCAGGTCACAGACAAGCGGACAACAATTGTTATCAGCATCCAAAGAATAATTATCCTTCATAAACACGCAATATTTACAAATGTGGTATGTATAATTATATATATTAATACAATGTATGCATCTAAGTAATAAAAATATGTGTGAGTCCTGTATTTAATGAAAGTCCAAGCAGATTAACAGCTCATATCTCGGAAACAATGTGATGCTACTCAAGTTTGACAAAATGTGAATAGTAGTCAATGAACAATATAAAACGACCGTCAGGTCTTTGTAGCCTCGATAACGAGATACGAGAACTAAGGGCACAGAAACAAGGGAATGGGAAGACGTGAACGAACGAGAAATGAGATTTCACCCGTGTAGTCAATGTATATTGAACTTTGCATCTAAAAGTTTGCATCTTTTTTTAGAAAGGTATTGTTAAATAATGTATTTTAAAACTTGATGGAAATGTTAATTCTTTGGTTGAGGAAGAAAATAAATAAATAGGCCAAACAACATGTACATCACACAGATGTATTGATCTGACTAATATGATGTTTTAATGCGACATACATGATCAGATATAGAAGTTTATGTTAATACTTAGCTGAGCGAAATGTGGGATCAAGCTGTGAGTTGGTTTTTACTTATTGAGATAATGTGTGCAAAATGAAGTGTGTTCATTGCTGAATGATATAAACATGTACGCAAAATAATGTTCATCCGTGTACACATATCCTCCGGGACAAGTGAATTTCTTCAATACAGGATTATGCAATTGTATATACCATCATCATGGCATTACAAAAAAATATGGAAGTTTAATATAAAACTTACGAATATCAAAAATCCTCTAAACAGCAGGTGTTTTGGGGAAAACAAAAGTATAATGAGCACGGACCGACGTATTCAATTCATCATCAGTGGCTTAATATTTAACAAGAATAATAACTTATTTACCTTTTGTTCACTGACTTTTATCTTATATCTAGAGTTGAATTAATACTATCATTTTACTTTTGATATTTATGCCCCCCCCCCTTCATAGAAGAGCGGGTATATTGTTTTGCACATGTCGGTCCGTTCGTCGGTCTGTCCGTCTGTCCGTCGGTCCTTACACCAAATGGTTTCCGGATGATAACTCAAGAATGTTTAGGCCTAGGATCATGAAATTGTATACGTACATTGATCATGACTGGCAGATGACCCCTCTTGATTTTCAGGTCACTATGTCAAAGGTCAAGGTCTCAGTGACTCGAAACAGTAAAATAGTTTCCGGATGATAACTCTAGAACATTTAGGCCTAGGATCATGAAACTTTATTGGTAAATTGATCATGACTGGCAGATGACTCCTTTTGATTTTCAGGTCACTAGGTCAAAGGTAAGAGGTCACAGTGACTCGAAATAGTAAAATGGTTTCCGGATGATAAAGCAACAATGCTCAGTCCAATGATCATGAAACTTCATAGGTGCATTGATCATGACTGGCAGATGACCACTATTGATTGTGTAGGTCACAATGTCAAAGGTCAAGGTCATAGTGACCCGAAACAGTAAAATGGTTCCCGGATGATAACTCAAGAATGCTTAGGCCTAGGATCATGAAACTTGATAGGTACATTAATCATGACTGGCAGATGACCCCCTTTTGATTTTCTGGTCACTAGGTCAACGTTCAAGGTCACAGTGACTCGAAACAGTAAAATGGTTTCCGCATGATAACTAAAGAATACTTAAGCCTATAATCATAAAACTTCATAGGTACATTGATCATGACTGGCCGATGACCTCTATTGATTTTCAGGTCACTAGGTCAAAGGTCAATGTCACAGTGACCTGAAGCAGTAAAATGGTTTCTAACGTTTTCACACAATGGCTGCCACTACAACTGACAGCTCATTTGGTGGGGGGACATACGTGTTTTACAAACAACTCTTATTACTTTTGACGTTGAACGAGTATGGGACACTTTGGCAACAAGCTAAACGCTTTACGTCAAATGCTTTTATTTAAATTATGTTGTTACCTCAGTATCAGAGCATTAATTAAACGGCCAATGTCGTGTAGATCTACTATCGGTCTCAAAGTGAAATTACATGCAGTTTATCTCTAATTTGCCTTTATTTTTTATTTGGTATAATAAAACTTCAATGATCAAGAATAATAAATTGATGTATAGCATCACGTTCCTCCAAAATAACGCATTTATGTTCATAGCCGTGTGGTTTTCTGATAAGGCCGTTCTTAATATAAAGGTTACATCAATGTCTTTCTGTGAGCATGTTACCCGTATTATATGTTGCGACTTCCCAACATGAAACTCAAAAAAATATTTTTGTTGAAAAAACTGGTATGTTTTGTACTTTGATATCTAGTTGGATAAAGTCGGTAATTGTATCAGTCGATTTTATATCATGTTTGGTCAAGTGTGCTTTAAATTGATGTCAATGTTTGTTTTGCTTCGGAAAGCTGGAATAAGATTTAGTCAAGTGAGATGTCGAAATTGCAAAATGCGTATTACATATTTCATAATTTTGGGTCAAGATGACATAATGTTCAGTTATTATGAAACCACGTTATGTCGAATCGACATAAGTTAGCTTCAGTTGACAACGGATTAAGCTTATAAGTCATTAACTTGAATTTATATAATATTAGTAAAGTTCTCGTGCTGTTTCTGTCAAACAGCAAGTTTTTTGAATGAAAATACCATAATAATTGGTTAAATTACATTTGGCTTACTCACTTTTGGCATACTGTTTTGCCAACAGTATGATATGTTGTTTTGATATTTACCGTATATTTTGGTATTTTCCTAAAGTCTATTCAGTGCGTACCAGAAATAAAAAATTTGGCAAGTATAATTAACAAAACTGTTTACTGGAATGGTAATATGTTCGATTCATAGAGAAAACAGACCAGTGGTAAAACAGTTGTCATTAACTTATATTATTTATTGTTGTGTTAAAAATTTAGAATACACAAAGTTATATTGGCCAAAGATTGTAACAACCATCCACTGAATCGCATTTTATTGATTTGGCAAAAAGTAAAAGTAACTCAACAGGTAATATTTTTGATAAAATCATACGTCGAATTAACATCTAAACCCAAAATAATGTTCACCTGACACAACCTCTTTTCGACTTGACAAAACATCTTCCAAATTTGGCCCGCTCTAATAAAACGTTTACTAAACTTAAACAAATTAACATAAAATCAGTCAAAATTGACCCTAAACAATGTCAACTTGACTTTGTATAATGGCAATCTGGATCAACTCTATGCTTACTTGACACAATAATATCAGCAAGACTTAACCGTCATATGATTTGCTCCAACATAAGCACATTGACCTCAGTCTAGCGATAACTTAACTAAACCTTATTTCAACGTTAACGAACCTCGTGATAATTTGGCACATGATAATTTGGCACAGCTCTATCCAAAATAAATTAAATCTTATATCAACGTGCCGAAATATAATGCCAGTTGGACTGCAAATTATGCCACCCTGACTACACAAAATGCCGTTTTGACAAAATGACTAAATTTTATGTCAAAATGACCAATACCAATTCTTGTTAGACTAAATCAAACGAAATCTGGAATATACGTAATGTCATTTTGACACAGCATTATTGGACTTGGGCAACAATTAATGTCAACTTGATCAAACCAAATGAAAAATTGACTCAAAAAAGCAAGTGTGATTCCACCTGATGCTAGTTGACTCCACGTTATACAAGTTTGAACCCAAATAATGCAATCTTTACTATACATAACGCCAACATGACTTGACTTATGCATAATAAACACGCATATCACTTTTTTTAAGAAAGATGTTTTGGCGTTTCCAAATGTGAATGACAGGATATGCGTCCTGACTTGTTTCTTTATATAAAAATAATAACTAGGGATGGAACCGTATATCCGATTATTCGAATATTCGAAAATCGGCCGAATATTCGAATCCAAAATTTATATTCAAATATTCTATTTTTATGCAAAGACACTTCCACAAAAAGTACATGTACAAAGTCGCAGTTTTGGTTTCCATTATAAGTCATTGCTTTGATAGCAGCTGCCATCAATGCACGAGATGATAATTGGCATAAGGGATAAGGAGAGGGGCAAATCGTCAATTTACTCTCAATTCAGAGGTATGCAATATGTACAAAATATTGTCTGAAAATTAATCAAAAATGAAATTCAATTTTTGTAAAACATTAACGTTTATTAATATACATGTAATAAGCTGTGTTTTTACAGGTTGTTTTACTTCAGCGGTCAATTATATGAACAGTGGTTAATATTAGCTGTAGTTACTTGATTAGCGCAGTTATTTACACGGATGAGTTACCGCCATATATTTGTATTTGTATAAACGATTGTTACTTCGGTATGACCTAACCATTGAAATTTGTTAACTGACCACTGTACAATTACCAACCACGCAATTCTGAAATTGACGTCGTCTTCGCACAATTTGTCAGACGAACATTGTCCAATATAGCCTCTCACTTTGTCACAAAAGAAATAAGCGAACAACGTGCTTACACCTTCAGTGACCGAGAGATGGATGTTTTGAAGAACTTATTGAAAGAAAATCCTCATAAAATCGAAGCAAATAAAAGTGGTCACTCGTTACTTAATAAGTAATGGACACCATGCTCGTTGTAGTCAGAAACTTGGTACAAGACATTATTTAAAGCCCCATTAACACTCAAAATCAACGAATATTTCGTTAACTATTTCATTACATAAAGTTAACCCATACAAAATCAGTGTTCCCTAAAGCAATAGCCAAAATTTGAACGCTAGATGTGGTCTGGTAACATAGATTTAACAAGATACAATGTTACCAGATCACATCTGTCGTTGAAAGTTTGGCTATCATAAGTAACCCTGATTGTTTTATGGGAACACTTCATAGTTCGAACTAATTTACGAATTATTCGTTGATTATGAGTGTTAATGGGGCTTTGAAAGGATCAGTCTGTTTATGATGTTTACGCATTTAAACGCAAAACTCATTAATTTATCGTGATGATATACTATTTTGGTAAATTTACATTAGCGACACGGATTCAATTCACATGGGCCGAAGTATTGTGCAACGTAGCTATACGACGAAACGAACACAAAATGTTTAATATATGTTGTCACAAGATTTATTATCGATTCCCGGGTAAATACAGTTCTATGCAATTGCAGTGCACGTTTTGCAGCAATAAAAGCAGCAGAAACTTAAACAAGATGTTTACATAATTTCACGAAATTTATTATCGAATCCCGGCTGTATAAAGTTTTAAGCAATAAAAGTGTGCGCTTTGCAACACTGCGTTTTGCAAGATAGATTCTATATTTAAAATATGAAATGAGTAAAATACACATAAAATAATTCTTTGGAAAGAAAGCACTAGCATTGAACATCTAGTTAACTGCCGTTTGTATTTAGAAGCTTATATGTATTTAATGTTCATGCCATTGGGCATTTAATATTGGGGACTTAAAATTATAACTACATTCGTTTCAAGTTACCGAATTAATATACGTACCATCACTAAAATTATGTTTCAGTTAAGCTTTACCTAATTTAATTCTTGCATAGTTGATAAGTCTGGTTTTATTCATTTAGCTTTCCGAACCTTATATAGTTTGACTAGCGATTTGTGTGTGAACTTTTAGAAGGTTTAAACGAATATCGGCACAAATTGTCTTATATCTGGACGCCGGTACAATCACCCAAATCGCGGTCCCGTCGAGATCTGGCATGTATGTTTTAATTCCGTTATCCATATATCAAATCAATGATCATCTAATCAGAATTTATCTTCTCGAGTGTACACCAATTAAATCGTGGATTCCAGAAAAAATACCGAAACCAAAAGCATACATGTGATCGATGGAAAGTGATCCAAATCAATTAGAAGTATTGTAATAAATTACAATTACAGTAATGTGTTTTCCTGAAATATTTTACATCTTATGAAACTTAACAGTATTTATCTTAAAGTAAGAGCACAATAATCAATGATCTTAAACAAATAAGTTTACTCTGTTCAACTTGTCAAAGCTGCACATAAGATACGATTTATAGTGGCATTTGTGGCAATCAGGAATAGTAATTACCGAACGGTCATAGGTTCGGACAATTTAATATAAGGTTTACAAATCGAATATTCGAATATATTCGAATAATGACAAACGAATATTCGAATATCATTTCCAGTATTCGTTCCCGTCCCTAGTAATAACATGAAATCAAATAGTAAATTGATCTTTATATTCTTACGGACTCTGCAATGCTTTTAATAATTATCAATTAAGATTAATTTATTTAATTTTGCGTTTAACTGTATCACATAAAATCAATTAGAGTATTTTCGCTGCAAGTTTTTTCTCCATAATAAAATGGAAACAATACAATTAACAATTAAAGCATCAGCACCAACCACAATATAAAATGTTAATAAGGCAATAACAAATAGAAGTATACCTCCAACACAACTACAAACGATCCTATAACTATTAAACGTCTTTGTCGAAAAGAAGATTCAATATTCACACTTCGAATCTATAACGTATAAAAACATGTTTTGAGTGAAACAAAAGCGTCATATATTAAGAGTATTGTTATTATTATCTAAATTGTTAAGTTAAAAACGACCATGTCTTTTGATTTATGCATCAAAGGCCAGACACATACTGAGTACCTTAATCATGCTTAATGTGAGCGCCAGCTGTTAACGTACTGAAACATTATGGCTTTAGAAATATGCCATTCGTTAACTTGTGTTTCTTAAGTTTTTCACTAGCCACACATATGGACACTAACAATAGCAAACAAATGACAAACGCAATAATCTTATACACTTACTCGAATTATTCGTATTGCTACTCAGAAAGCTGCAGTCCTTCCTTGAGGGTATTATCCGTACTTTTCAGACAACTGTAACATCAAAAACCTGTGTTATTTTACAACCATATGATAAACAACTAGTTGCGCCAATAGCTGTTTAGCCAATCAAAATCCTCGGTCCTTTCACCGTTAACGGGCGTTGTCATATCAGATACGTTATAATCGATTTGAAGAAATATCGGTGCTTTCGCTTGTATTATAACAACTGCAGAGGCTGATAGTCAAACGTTTTGTTTAAATATACAAGTAATTGTATCATAAAAACATCAAGATAATGCGATTATTATTATGATATTCCCAATAAGAATAGTTTAGAACATCGAATCACGCTATGTGTTATTCTGTTGTAAGGGAAGTAATGGGATCATAGCTTATTGAGGTGTTTTCACTCTGATAGCTGTTAAATAGGTGTGCAATTTGTATTATTCATTTGTATTCATATTCAACATATATGTCCAATAGTTGATGTGTTTTCTTTGGAAAAGAGCCAACTGAACAACAACATGGGTATTGCCATCTATAAATATCTTGTGTGTTGTTTGACGATTATTTTTCTATCATGTTTGTATGAAAACTCTTTTTAAGAAGCATCATATGTTAATTCTTGAAAATGATACGACAATCGTGTATTCGTGTTGTGTCAGTCTGTATTTATCTGAAATCATACAATTTTATTTTCCAATCTGTTTATAGGTACAATATTCTTATTTAACAGATTAACAGATAATGCTGGAGTTTCAATCAGTTGTTTAATTGTTAACCTTCATTAATTGTTAAAAAATAATGGATCATTGGAAAGCGTCGAAAATATCAGTATACGGTTGAGTCAAGGAAATAACAATATACCTATACATATTATATATACACATTACATATATCAATGCGTATTGCAGTGCTGCAAAACCTAGTTACTTCCGTACGCACTGATTTCACAACGCATTCTCGTGGCTCGGAGCCCGAGTACACATAATTCTTCATTATTTTGCTTCGAGCGTTGTAGAAACCGCATATCGCTGCGTAAGGCGCGATATTCGTAACAACGACGTTACTTGTTCATAATCAGAAATATCACTACTGGTCGTGTACGTAATTCCGGCCACTTTTGGTGGTTTTATTTTAAATTCTCACGCTGAAGAATTTGGGTCGGAATAAAATTTCACATCAATAATCCTGGGTTCACAACTCATCTGATGTGTAAGTTTTATTCGTATGGGAAAACTGGAAGATACCTAAATTCTCCAAATTTAACAACATATAAATCGTCCATTTTTTGTGTCCATTGTACGTCAAACATCGGCCACTTGTTGATGTCCAATTCATTCTTTATACTTAAACTAATCATTTTTATCACATTCCATGTGTTAAGGCCGACGTGTATGGTCTACAATGATGCATGTTTCAAGAACTAAACCATTAAGTTATTGTTTTTATCTCCATTTGAAACTTACCCTTTAAATATGAAAATGGCGGAAATCAATCTTGTCAACGTTCCTCTGCAGTTGATTAGATTTCTTTGTGAGTTTTTAGTTGTTCGCTTCAGCGCTTTAATTATTTTTCTGCATGTTCATTCTTCTGAGCAGCATAAATAGTATTAGTATTGTTGCCTTTTGACTAATTCAGCACACAATCACAATAGTAAATTGACTACACATACATTGGGACTAAACCCAGCAACTCTTGTAGAAGTTAAAAATTGTGGATTAAATAACACACTCTGTGTTTATAGCACGTCGCATGCACTTCAACAACAACTATATTGCTATACACCTATGTAAAACGCTATTATTAGTTCAATGCCTCGTTGTTATGTTATCGTTGAAAGGCTCAGGTATTATATCATACCCTCCGTGCGTGTATGAACTATACATATTGTTACTGTGCAATCTGATGAAAAGCCCGGGAATTCCGGACTGATTCAATCATAACCCTTGCAACGTGTCTTCAACATTAATATGTTTTGCAAGCAAACAGGCTGAATATATTGACATATTTCTTGTATGAAACCTAGGTAACTAGCATGATAAAAGATCCTTTTTGAGCCATAACTTGTGTATGTCATTTTTAAATCTCCAGTATCTATGTGAAGCGTTGTGTGTGAAACTAACTTAACATTTGCAAATACGACCATCATATTCAAATATGATGTATTGGTTGCTGCAAACTTGCTTGCTCAGGTTTCATCAATAACTGTTGCGATTATTTCAAATAATGCTACTATTAATAATAATGGTTCAGTGTCCATGTGATTACTTGAATAGCCTTGTTCGTCCTGTTTAAGCCTTCAGGTACCGCGAGCATAGCATGTGTTGTATTTAAAACTAGTATTAGTTGGCATATTTGGTAATTAATATTTGGTTATAAAGATGTTATAGGTAATGAATGACAAACTATGTATTAAAAGCTTAGAAACGTAGATGAAAAACATTGTGTGGTGGTTTAAATACATGTTCCTTACGTATACGCCAGTAACCATTTGGTAAACCATAAAACATGTATGATAATTAAAGGAGATGCGAGTTGAATTTATTCATATTTTCAAAACGTATAATTCAAACACATGAATTAGCGGGGCAACAATTTTGATCGACGATGACTTTTCGCGCACTTTAATTCAGGAATTTTATGTGCAAATAAACTTCTTAAAATCGAATTAAGAGCTGGCATGTTCATTCTATAAATAATAAATCGAAATGAGCCAACTGGTTTCTTATTCTTTATTCAAATCGAATAAAGAATAGGTAATTTCTTACTTAACAAATAAATTAATATGAATAAAGAGACGCATAAATCAAGAAAAATCACTGCACATGTAGGTTGAAAATAAAACATATGTATATATTACAGTACATTTCTTCTTAGTTCTCTTTTGTAATGATAACCAAGTGTCTTTTTAGCGGCTGAATAAGAAAGAAAATCTATTATAATAAAACCACCCAATTACAGCTAGGTAAGTTTTATATGTTTATATGTTTATGTTAATTAAGACAAAACTATATAAATGACATGTACAATACATCAACAATAAACACTATTTAGTTAAATTGTAACTTCTGATAAACCATTGCGATTGCTTTAAAAGCCATTTTTGTGTTCGCGTAAAAATAAACAAATATACTTTTTTTTTATTCAATATCATACATACAATGTAAACATGTATATGATCATACAACATAGTGATTGTACAAAGCAATAAAGTTCAGACATGTTATACAAGATATGCTAATATATATATGTTTTTAGAGAGAAAAGAAAAGAACAGAGTACTAGTTATGAAAAATGATGAGTTGTATAAAGTCGGAAGAAAGCATACTGAACTTGTGTGTTTTGTTGTAAATTCACAATGATCTTGTCAGATTGAAAAATAAAAATAAAAAAAATAAACAAAACTATTTTAGAGAGATAAACTAACATTATAGTGAAATGTATATAAGTGGACAAAACATTATGAGAATTTAATCCGATTCCATTTTTTTTCAAAGATTTGTAATGTGTCATTACTGAGGGCTATTTCTTTCTCAATCTGGATTTTTAGTTTAAGACTATAGACAAAACAATTAAAATTTGATACTTGTTTTTTGTACTTTATGTTTAAGATAAAATATTTCATCAATATAACCATAAAATTCACAATATTAGTACAGTCTATTGATTTCAATGAGTTAATTCCGAAACTTACATTTAAGAATGATAGTTTAATGTTTAGTTGATGTTGTTCAAGAAAAGATATTAATTGATTCCAAATAGGCTGGATGTGTTTGCACTCCCAAAAAAAGATGTTCTATAGTTTCAATGTTTTCACAGAAGTCACACAGATTTGAGTTAGATAATTTGCATTTAAAGAGATATTTATTTGTAGCTATAATTCTATGGATGTATTTATATTGAAAATTTCTCAGTGTGCTTTCAATAGTTGCTTTATATGGCCTGGTAAATATGTGTTTCCAATTTAGTTCATTTTCTCCAAAAAGGACTTGCCATTTATTTTGGATTTTGGAGTTTTTTGTAGGGTTTTTAATTTGTAGTGTGTAAAATATTTTATTTGTTTTGTTTTTTCTTCCAAGTATGTTTTCTACAAATGTTGTTTGAGTACATGGTGTATTATTTGTATTGATTTCAGATTTAATATGTATGGGTATGCTTTTGATTAGTGTGTAGTACTTCAGAAAATTATTTGAAGGTATTCCGTATATGTAGCATATATTATCAAAAGCGTAGAAATCCTTAATTCTGTAGTCATATAATTGGTCGACATATTTAATGCTTCGTTCAAACCAGTATTTATAGAAAAACGTCTTATTGTTTGAAGTTATGTCTTTATTATTATTATTTTAATATTGCTGGGCCAAGTGTGAGGTTGAGCGCTCTAAAACCGGTTTAAACCCCAATGCTTTGCATTGACCGTTCCAAGGCGGTGACCCCAGCTTTATTCTTATTTGTGTTTATGTTGTTTTGTATTGTGCTGTTTTGTACTGTTTGGGCAATTGGTCACTTGCCTTAAATAAAGGACCAACTGATTGTTTATGATAATAATTCAATACTGCTCCAGCAGCTGGAGTTTCACTTCTTTATATTTATTGTTCCATATAATTGTTTTACTGCTGGTTTGGGTTTCTAAGTTATGAGTGACATTACTTCACGCTGATAGAACATCAGACAGAAATATGTTTTCGTTTGCCTTTTTTCCTTTTTTAAGGATTTTCTGGTAGAATAATTTCCATTTACTCGTATTGGTAGTATCTATGTATCTTTTAACCCAGCTGCATTTGATTGCATTCAAGAATGAGTCAATGTTCGTTAATTGGATACCTCCATTTTCTACAGATTGAATTAACTGAGTTCTTTAAAAATAAATATTGCTGATTTAATATCGTGAATAATATAATTTGGTGGATTTGGGGGAACTGTTAATACATATATTAATTTAGGAAGTGCAAACGTGCAACTTACGTTGTGGCTTCATCGGATGTCCAATTAAAATGTCATTTCTTTTTTATATTGAACATTACTTTGTTTTAATTTACCTTCTCGTAGCACAGTACATTTACTTTTGTTTAGTTTTAGACCCGATGTCATTCCGTAAAGGGTTGGCGACTCTATTAGGTTATGGAAAGAATCGTAATTGTTATTTAAAAATAAGTTGCATAGTCAGCAAATAGGGATGGTTTGATTTCTTCGTCAGGTTCTAGTGATATGTCTTTTATGTGTTTATTTGATTGGATGTGATGTGATAGATACTCGATGCAAATAATAAATAGCGATGATGAGAGTGGACATCCTTGTCGAACCCCTCGTTCGATGTTAAAACTATTTGAAAGGAATCCATTGTTAATGATTATACTGTTAATATCGGTATAAAATAGTTTGACCCATTGAATGAGACTTTCACCAAAGTTCATATTTTCTAAGCAAGATAACATAAATGAATGATCAAGCGAATCGAATGCCTTTTCAAAGTCTGCAAAGAATATTAGACCAGGATTATTTGAATTGTTGAAATAGTTTATGCATTCTAGGATAAGACGAACGTTTTCACCAATGTAACGTCCTTTTATGAAACCAGATTGAGATTTTGAAATGATTGATGGTATTTTTTTTTTATTATTCTGTTTGCTTTACTTTTAGTTGCGATTTATAATCATTGTTTAGTAAACTAATCGGCCGCCAGTTTGCAAAGGATTCTAAGTTTTTTTCAGGTTTTGGAATAAGTGATATAATACCTTGCTTTTGTAGCGTAGTTAAGTTTTCGTTGTTAAATGAATAGTTAAGTGAATTAATTAGATGTGTTTTTATATCATTCCAGAATATTTTCTAAAATTCGGTTTGTGATGCCATCAGATCCTGGGCGTTTGTTATTTTGCATTTCTTTTAGGGCTAATCCACATTCATATTCATTAAGCAATCCGTCGCACAGTTGTTTTTTCCTCCTGGTTTAAAGCGTGATGTGTATTTTTAAAAAGGGTGTTATTTTGAACATTTTTTTGTTTATAGAGGGTTTCGAAAAATAAACGTTGTTCTTATAGTATTTGAGTTCTGTTTGTTATATCTTTGCCATTTACTACTAATTTGTGTACAGTTTTTTGTTCACTTCTACGTTTTTCAATGTTTGCGAAATATTTTGTATTTTTTTCATTGTGTTCAACATGCTGTGAACGCGCTCTTAGTATTTTTCAATTGAGATGCGTATGATAAATTCCATCTAATATTTGTTTTTTAATGTTATTTCATTTTCAATCGGTGGTATCATTTGTGCTTGTTTGATGCAATTGTTTTTCAAGTGTTTCAATGGTTTTGATGGTTTCAGTTTCAAGTCTGTGTGTTTCTTTTTGTTTAAATGATGTGTATCTAATTGTTGTGTTACGTATATTTCCTTTAATTACTTCCCATAAGGTGTTTGGGTTTGCATCTTTATTATTTTGAACTGTATTTAATATTTCCTGTTTTATTTGTGTTTGATATTGTGTATCTAATTAGATGCTGTTGTTAATTTTAAAATATCCTGGGCTCTTTCAGGTTGTATATTGTGCAGTTGTGTCAGTCACAAATCCTGGTTTTATGTTACATGTGTCAATAATGTTGCAAAGAGATTCAGATAAAAAAAAATAGTCTAATCTACAAAATATTGTTGGTTTTGTGTTTGAGTGCCAGGTGAATGTGCTTTCGTTTGGGTATATTGTACGCAAGATATCTATCATATTGTAGTTTTCAATTATGTTTTTTTAAATGTTTCTATTTTTAGTATGAGTATAAAGGTTTCCATTCTTTTTATCCAATAATGGGTTCGGGACAGTATTGAAATTACCACCGGTTATAAATATTTTATCTTGGTTATTAATTATAAAGGATTGTAATGTTTCGTAAAATGGGGAATCGTCTATGTTAGGGCCGTAGACGTTGATTAATGTTATTTGTGTTTCGTGTATTTTCATATCTATGCTTGCTTGTCTGCCAATTATTATTTCCTTAAAGTTATCGACTGTGACCCCTATATTATTTTTTATCAGAAAGGCGATGCCTTGTTTATTAGTATGTTCTCCACTTAGATAGATTTCTCCGTTCCATTCGTCTTTTAAGGTTTGTGCTAAAGTAGGTGTCAAATGACATTCTTGTAAAAGGCACATACTATATTTTATTCGTCTAACCATTTGAAGATTTTTATTCGTTTGTCTTTATTGTTTAATCCTTTACCATTTAAAGTACATAATTTAATCATTTAAGTAGGTGAAGGGGGATGTGAATGGTAATTTGTATGTGCTTGTCCAGTAAGTTTCTATTTTAAAATATGTCCAGTTGCTTTCTATAATAAGACATAAGATGTTCATACAAAGACATAAAAAAAGGAAACAAAAATAAGGGATACAAAAAGGATGAATATTCCATATAAATGAATAAGTAAAAAGAAATAATCACAAAAGTGAGAAAAAAACTACAATAAACGACTTCTCAGCAATAAACACAAAAAAGCGCACTTCCGTACACTGGAAATACGCAATTTAATTAAGATTGTGATCTGAGAGACAAAAATGTGTATGTATAACACCGAAGATTGATGTTTAAATTTAATACTAATAAAACAATAAAAACTATTGCATTGTGTGTGAGGGGTCTTTCGGTGCGTGTGTTTGTGCTTGCGGGTGTGTGCGCGCGTTATGACACGCGTGAAATGCGCGTGTTTTGTGCATGTACGTGTAAAGGGGTGTTCGTGTGTGCGTATGAACGTGTGTGCTTGTTGTGTGTGCGTGTGTGTGTGCTTGTTTGTGTTCGGTGTGTGTGTGTGTGTGTGTGTGTGTGTGTATGTGCAAGTCATACATAAGTGAACAACGCAAAAGCTTAACATTTACAAAATATACACATTTAAACAACAAAAAGGGAACACATATTGACACGTAAAAGAAAACGTTCTAAGTACTCATGCATATTTTTTTTTTATAAAGCATATACCCATCAACAATACACCTTCAAGTTTTATAAGAAAAAACTACAATTCTTGAAATATACGGAATATGTTATAACAGGCAAAGCTATCGATAACATTTTAAGCATTATTGAGCATTTAAACCTAAAAACAAAAGCGAAATGAGTTTAAGCGCTCTATGATTTTATATGCCAAAAACTCTCTAAATAAAGAAGGGAAAGTAAGCAAAAAGTTAGTTTCTAAGCATAATGGCATGTAGTTACACTATTTTTTTAATCAAGTTGAGAATAGCCCATTTAGAACGAGTATTCGTTAAAAAAAGTGTTTGATACAATGTTAGTAAAATTGAATATCTATAAATGTGTATGCGTGTGTATGTTTGTGTGTATGCGTATGTGTATGCGTGCGTATGCTTGTATGTATGCGTGTGTGTATGTGTGCGTGTGCTTGTTTGTGTGAGCGCGCGCTCATGCATGCGTGAGTGTGTATGCGTGCGTGTATGCGTACGTGTGTGCTTGATAGTGTTCGGTTTGTGTGTGTGCAAGCCATACATAATTGAAAAAAAGCAAAACAACATTATTTAAAAAGAATATTTGTTTAAAGGAAATGTGTTAGATACAATATTAGCAGAGTTGAATATTTATAAATGTGTATGCGTGTGTATGCGTGTGTGTGTGCGTGTGTGTGTGTGTGTGTGTGTGTGTGTGTGTGCGCGTGCTTGTGTGCGTACGTGTGTGCTGGTTTGTGTTCGGTTTGTATGTGTTCAAGCCATACATAATTGAAAACGCAAAACAACAAACAGTTACAAAAATAAACACATTTAAACAGCAAAAACGGAACAAAAAAGACACGCAAAAGGAAATGTTGTAAGTACTCATGCATATTATTTCATATCTAATTAAAAAAGCATATTCCCATCAAAAGTACATGTTGTAAATATCCTATTTAGAAAGGGTATTTGTTAAAAAAAAGAATGTGTAAGATACAATGTTAGTTGAATATTTATATATGCGTGTGTGTATGCTTGCGAGTATGTGCGTGTGTGCTTGTTTGTATACGATTTGTGTGTGAGTACAAGCCCTACATACTTATAAAAAGAAAAGCAACAAACAGTTTAAAAATATACACATTTTAACAACAAAAATAGAACAAATGTTGACACGCAGAAGGAAACGTTTTAAGTACGCATTCATATTATTTTATATCTGTTTAAAAAGCATATACCCATCAAAAATACCCTTTCAATTTTCATAAGTAAAAATTTCTTGAAATATAAGGTCTAGACACAATGTTGTTATAGTTGAATATTTATAAATGTGAATGATCGTTTTCCCTTATTTAATGGTGTATTGAACAAATACAAATACCATCTTAAGTTAGGCTTACGTATGGTAACGTTAAGATAGATGTTTAAACTCAACTTACACTGCGGGGAATCACGTTATCACAAAAGTACATCGTACGCACTCAATGGCGGAAAAAGCTCTCGTTAATGACGAAAACCAAGGTATTCTCATATTTTATTATAATTTCTGTAGTTTTCTCAAACATTCAGACACAATAAACAATGCAAATTGTACATCGTCTGAACATACTTTATTTTGACGCGTTTGTTATTCAAGATGACAAAAACAAACACATAAATACAACAGTTTTTGCTTTGTAACATGCTTAGAATATTTCGTACAAGGTTTTCCACGTTGTTTAAGCTTTTTTAGATCTGTGGCGAGGAATTTGGAAAATAGTACATCGTCTGAACGGTTTTTGTTTGAGTACATCGTCTGGACGGTTTTGAGCACATCATCTGAACTGCTTCTGTTTTAAATTTTAATGCGACGTGTATAATAATACAATTGTTATAACATTTGTGATCAGTCAAGCGATTTTTTGTCCAGATGACGTTCTGTTCTTTGAACAGAAAACACATACATCCAGTGTTATTTTACATGTTTAGATAGCGTTTAATTGTATTAAATTACACACACATATATATATATATATATATATATATATATATATATATATATATATATATATATATATATATATATATATATATATATATATATATATATATATATATATATATATATATATATATATATATATATATATGTAAAACAAAGTAATACGAGGTATTTCATTAGGACGAAATATCCTTGGCTTGTAACATATTTATATTTAAAAAGACCGAATGTAGTTTGCAGTTAAATTAAACGAACTTTACATTTCTTTTTACATTCTCGGCGCATGCTTGATGTGATTGCTTATTAAAAATATAATGCTCGGTTCGAAACAGTGACAGCTCTGAGCTTGCGGTGATTTTTGTCAATCTTCAATTATATATGTAGTACACTAGTAAATGTAAATGTTAGTCTGAATTACAAATATGTGGTAATCTATTAATAATTATTTTTGTGAAGATAAAATAGTTCTGTCATCAAATAAATATAGGATATATGTTCATATAAGTGTAAGATCGTTCGTTATTTCACGAGTGATCATAGAACAAATACATTTTTTAAAATTATCACTTGTGAGATAACAAACGACCTTACACTAACATGAACCAATTTTCTGTTTCTTTTATGCCCCTGTTTTCAAGAAAAATACATAACAGCTGTTTCAATTTCACTGAAAAGATACCATTTCTCCCGAGGCGTGCCTCAATACATTTCAATACACACCTAATGCCAGCGAAATTCTCCAGTAAAACTCTTTTACAATGTAAAAAAAGGTAACAATTTGTTTATTTCCACTGCTGTTATTTCACTGCAGAAACGTCTTATTTTATCATTTGGTATAAAAAATTGGTATAACTAGATGTCTGTTATATATATAGCTGTTTTGTTCTTTTAGAATGCGCAATAAGTCCAGTCTTTCCCTTCATCGTTTGAAGAGAAAGAGCTCAAAACCATCGCAAACAATACGCTTACGAACACCAAAACGCATTTGATCAACTGAATGTCCCTCTGGAGTTTTCCTGCAACCAATAACACCTTTGCTTACGCCAAATAAATCGCCATTTCGTTCACCAGTGTACAAAATATCTCCACCCAAAAAGCGAGAAAAAAAAGCACTTATGCAAGAGCTCTTTTTGAGCAGCAACCATCGTGTGAACAAATATGCCGTGTCATTCATGACGCTACTGACTCAAATTTGCTCAAAACACAAGCAGACAATGTAATTTATTTTATCATCTGATCCCTTTATGAGCTTTATATTGGTTTGCACCATCTATAAATTATTTTTGAATGTCATCACTCGTGTTGGCCGGTTTAGGAAGGGATAACATTATAGTTATGTTAAACATTTGCAAATTCTAAACCTTAGCTGACCTTATTTCCACCAAGATATGTATCTTAGTTCGGACATAGGCTATTATTTGGTTAAGCCAAATTGATCCTTCGCAAAACATCATTGCTAATTACGTAACAACTTAATTTAAATCAATGCTCAGCACACTCGCAAATCTCGATTAATTAACCCTGACCAACTAAAATAGGCCATATAATCGATATTCACAAGGCTTCCACCGGTGGCATAAGTGTTTTTTGAACAAAGTATCTTCTTAAATGGTAAGTTCACTTCTACATTCTTTCCTGCATGCTGCAAATGTTCACATCCAAGTCAACGTTTTTATGACAAACACTCGCATTTTTACACTCAGATTGATCGTTTTCACCTTCTTATGATACTTGGCTTTGAATGTTTATTATGTCAACATAATTGTTGTTGTTGGTACTTGTGGTAATGTAAGATGTCTTTGTCCATTACATTGTATGTGTGGTTTGATATGCAACATTTTTTTTCAATGATTCACATATACATGAACGTGGCTTAGCGAACAACGTTAGATATCTATTTTGTCGTATAGCGTCATCAAACTATATTTAATATAAAAATAAATATTAGAACAAACCGTGTTGTGTATATAACATATATATTATTCATGTAAGCCATGGTTTAATCGTCGAACCTTTTCATTTAACGATTACTCAGTGGGTAATAATCGACAGCAAGATTACTGTCCGATTTATTTCCGTATATTGGCCCACATCGATACCTTCATATGTCAACGTTCTAACATGCGATAAGAACAGTTTATTATCAAGTACTAATATATTGCGAACGAAAACAGATTGTTAATTGCCATAACGAGGTAAAGCCTTTGAAGCAAATGTACAATTCAGATCTGTATATAACGAAGAAACGGCCATAAAAGAAAGTACTATGTTGTTTTATTAGTGTTCAACAACGACACATGTGAATTGTGTTTTAAAATTCGTAACTAGAAATAGAACACGAGATAAATACAGATTAAAGGTGTTCATTGCCATTAAACAAAGTTCTCCTTTTTGCACATCAATATCTTTTATATCAATAGTTTATGCAGACCAGAAATGCATGAATATCATTTATGTTGACGTTACCTAACACTAACAGGATTAGGAATTTTATTCCGTTTTGTGTTTGGACATCTTTTCAAAACGAGTAAATACACATATGACGAGAGACAAGTATTTACACACTGGATGTTCGTAAGCACGTAATGCAAGTATATGGCCAGTGTTCTTATGTAACAAGAGCAGTTTGACACCGAAACAATAACATTATTTGCATTTTCTTTTAGCCTGTTTTCTTAGTACACTAACATAGGTAATGAACTTTCTTTTTGTTTGAAATGTGTCGATATTAGATTACACACACAGATAAAAACACCAGACAACAGATGATTCCGAACCCCAGAAATGTAAACACGACAAGCGACGTAAATCCCCCAATCAAAAGTACCGTAGCACCGAATTTTAAAAATAGATCTACGATGAAAGCAAGCGTAGGATCCCATGAAATTGACAGAGCAAAGGAAACATAGCACGGCTCGAAAGTACGACATCGATGAGGTGTTACGAGAGGTAAAGTGTGGTGCTTTGAACATTCACATCCTACAATAAATAAAATACATTTGAAATCGAAAAGGTATTAAGTACAAAAGATATTTTGTTATTAACTGAAATACAAAGAAATGACAGTTTGTTATATGATGTCGACAGTTTTATTTATTGTGTTATAAGTAGAAAAAACAAAACATTAGGCGCAAGGAGGGACAGCGGTGGGATAATAGCATATGTACAAAAACGTTTATTTAATTATGTTGAATGTGTGAATTGCACTGATGATGGTATAATGTGTCTTAAATTGAAAGGTGACTTATTTGGTTTGCAGAATGAATTTTTTTTCTGTTTGATATACAATGTGCCTCCACGTAGTAGTAGGAAATCCTAATTGATACAAATATCTTTGATATATTAAATTATATGATTTATTTTGCACAGGTGTATGGTAATGAATGTAACTGTGTGGGGATTTAAATGCACGAGTGGGGATTAACCACTAACGGTATATATATATACGGTTCATTCACAGTAATATACCCTACCCTTACATCACAACACATATCCAATGTTATATACTATACATATGTAATTATAGTTGACAATGGACCGACTTTTTACTAAATAATATTTTACTGTTATTGCCTAATATACCCATAAAACATCCCTTAAGAAACCTTCAAATTTTGATGAGACACATAGGAGTATAAGTTTAATAATTATTGGATAGATAAGGGTACTGGCATAAAGAAAATGCTTTCAATCATTTAATTAATTCATTTGGGTCAGAATATTATAATGTAGGATATTTAAGCTATAAATAACATTTGACTGGTATTGAGGTTTGCAAAAACTCTGATTAAGCCACTTTATTTATTCAAGTACTTGTCATACAAATTGAGCATTTTCGAACAGCTTATCCCCGACCTAATTTACCATACATGACCCTCTCAGCTTAGATTTTCTTAAATAATACATGACCTTCTCAGCTTAGATTAGCTTAAAACCGTGCACTGTTATCCTTTACAACATATTTATGGTAATAAAAACATGTTATCCTCTCTTAAGGCTCCATGCTTGCAATTATAATTTAAAACCTTTGCTTTTTGTATTTTTGTATCTGGTTAGTCTTGAAAACGCATGCAAGCGAGTTACTTTCAAATCAAACGATCGAGGATCAATATCCAATGGACGACCATGCTGCAAATCGATGGGCATACATGATTTACGAATATATCTTGTTAAAATTAAATATTTTTCCCACGCTAAAATGCTTCAGTTTATGTCGTTAATGCTAAAACAAACAATATGGGCTGACTTTTGTGGATATATTTGCTTGTTATGCTATTTTATTATTTTATTGTACATGGCACCAGTATATATACCTCAACGAAGTAGTGTGTGAAGCTATGTGCCCTGTTGGAGAAGTGGTGTACAACAAAACATGTTAACAACAAAAATACACATATACATGTAACAATCTCAACGAAGAATATATGGTTAACCTAATTGCATTAGGTGTTTGTTCGTGTAATAAGTTGATTTTGGAAACTGTGTAATCAGCCTCGAACTACATGTAACTACGCACTTCATTTCTAATTGTTTAGTTACATGATATGTATTTTGTTTGATGCGATTTTTTTTCTTCAAAAAATCACATTTATATAAAAAAATGTTACATTTGTAAAACTGTTGAAATATATTTGTTTTCAAAATAAATTGTAGACTCATTGTTCTGTCTCTTAATTTCGCTTCATAAGACAATTTTCCGCTCTCACATTGCTGAAAGCGAGGAAACTTTAGATGATGTATACCTGAGAGTTTTAGATGGTGAAAAACCCGAAAACATTGATAAAACTACGATCCATGTGCTACTCTAGGTACACCAGTTTTTTCGTTTTAAATAGTTGTTACACATTGACGTGTGTATTCGATATATTTTCAATATAAGCGGCAAGTGTATCCAATCAATGAGCATAAGTTACGCAAGAAATGTATAATAATTGTACCAATTTCAAGATTATTTGTCAAACAGATGACAATATCGCCCCGTACTGGCTGTCAACACAAGGGGACATACAGATTACATAAATGCCTTGTATCTATCGGTAAGTACGTATAACAAATGTATATGCAAAGCGTTTCTCCAAGATGGGAATAATTTATTAAATGCATGTTTTACCGTTTTTTAATCGCTACACAGTTCTAAACAAGTGTTGATATTATTTATAGTTAATGCATTTGCGTTCATTTTAAAAGTATAAGTGTTTAATTGTTAGTGTTACTTGGATTAACAGGTTATTACAGTGTACGAACTTTAAAAACTGTATTGTAGACCTTTTAAGGAGACAGATTGATACTGACGAAGTCAGCACATATACGCTCAGATGTTGATTTCGTGCGTCTGCTGCCGAACCAATATGTTCGGACGGTTGTAACCGTAGGCGATAAGGTTATATGTTTTAAGAAATCAATATATTTTAAATTAAAGCCTGGTAAACATCGTGCGTATGTCAACGGATGTTGTTTAGGTTCTAATAAATTTGATTTTCATGTTCAATGTGAATCACGTATGTAAAAATACATAATTCTCACATTTGTTTTAGATGGAGCCGTACTTACCAGAGAATGGTGAAACTATTGTGATAGGTCCTTTCATCGCCATATCCATATCATTTGAACAGAAGCAGCTCTTAAAACAAAATTGTGTGAGATTCAAACATATCGTAGAGGTAAAACCCCATATTTTGTAAATAATCCTATGAAATATATGTTATAACATGCGTTTAGAATATTTATTCATGTACGAATACGCCATGTTATATCATTTTAGCGAGACGACTTCAAAGTTTTCGTGTTTAGTTTCACAAATTGGTTACATCAGTTTGATTTGCGAAAGGCGAACGAATTGCTAAGTATCATAAACGAAATTAAAGAACGCGCTGCAACAGACGGATCGATGGTGATGTTTTGCCAGTATGTCATTAAATTTAATAATAATGTGGTTTTAGCTGTTTTCGTTATGATTTTCTATTTTAACACGTACAGTAGGAAAGTGACAAAGTGAGCAGACAATGCTACATTTACAATCAAACATTTAAATGTGATTTCTTATTCACTCAACTCCTTATTTAAAGTGACGGATTCAGTCGCAGTGGTTTAGTGGCAGTGCTTTGGTGTCTCATGGAGCGCAGTAAACAAGACGGTTATCTGGCTGTGGAAGAAACAGTAGGACAGATCAGGCGAAGGAGGCAGCAACTCGTAAGTAACGAGGTTAATTTTAGTTGCACTGGTAAATAGGGAGTATATTTTGTTTGGCCTTACACGAAAGCAATGCTCATATAAACAACTTTACAATGCTCAAATTTTAAAATATAACATGATATTTTACACATTATGTTTTTTTTTTTAAGTTTGAAAGCAATGTAAAGTTAATATTGACTTCTCACTATAGAAACTTTATCAAAATATTATACATTGCTTCGCATGTGTGACTTCGAGAAAAGACTATACACATATCGGCATAAGAACATTCTGACACAAAAATACATGGTCACTCACAGAAAAAAATTGGTATGCTTCTGACACAAGACTCAAAAACTCACATGTTCAATGAGAGACTGAAAACGCATTTACACACATGAGCTGGGATAGAGATAAGCTCTGTAAGCTGCTCTGTTCGCTACATATAGCAACTGGGAAGCAAGAGGTGTCGGAAGCGAGTAGCTGAACTGCTGCCCACTAAGAACGCCACCGTTCTAAGAACATAATAATTAGAACAACAGTATAACGGACGATACGTTTCTGCACTGTTTTGTGTTTAAGAAATCAAGTAATCGTTATGTGTATCAATATAACACGCGATGCTTATGAGCTTTTCTTAAAATCGACGTTACGTATCTACAAAATATATTTGGTGTATAATCAATACGCCTATTGTTCATTATGTTATGATTTTCTCAATGTGTGTGTAATACAATAAGCCTCACTAGCCTTCAATGTATTGACATAGTACCTCATTTAACCATCTCACATTATATTCGGCAATCTTAAAAATGAATGCTTTTAACAGGACAAGAATAAGCTGAAGTCCTACGCACAATAGCCAGTGAAAAATGACTACATACTGATCAATAGGCTTACCTGCTGATATTGTAATTTAACGATGCTCACGCAAGACTGTTTACAGCAAGCTGGATAGCCCTGACCAGAATTACTGCAGTCGTTGCATACAGGTAGTAAAGTATATATTTCGTGCTTTGTTTGTAGTTTAGATGAATGCCACATTTAATTATTGACTCACTATAATACGTTAATGCGTCAAAAATCAATACCATTTGGATTTACATAACTAGGAATATTAACAACCTACTCCTAAGGGTAAACCGATGTGTGGACACTATGTCTCCAAGACAAGATTCACAGTATTATTATGATCGAAGCAAACACGGGAATGCGCCCTACACAATGAATAATATGATTTATGATAGTGTAAGCAGATTAAAGCATAGCTATTTATACAGTTTTAAAATCTATTCTCCAGGTATTTAAATTTCTTCCGTATCAGTTGATTAATAACCGCTTTAGATAAGAAATGTACATGGATCCCTGTTTATCGGAAATCAGACTGACACAGACCATCCCCATTCTATGAACAGAAAACTTAAGGAAGTTATAAACATGAAATATATCAATCGTTTCACCGATAACACGCGCACCATGTGTGTTAGTCATCGAGATTACTTGAAAGTTAATATGTTCTTTCTGTATATAAAAGCGGCACGGCAACTACAATCAATCGTTTCAATTGCAAAGGGAATTCTTGCAAAACCTCATTTAGCGAAAACGAAACAATTACGCTTTACAGGGGTATCAATTGCGACAGAGCGGGATTTTAAAAAGACTATCATATTGCACAAGTACAATGTGAAAAGTTGAGGTGTTCTCCATGGTTGTTGTAAACAATGTACGTATTGACATAAATGAAATAGTATGCGCTCAAGACATCGTGTTTATGATATTTAAGGTACACGATCTGAAAACAAAGACAACATATTATATTAGTACATACATAAGACGTACCAGCAATACATACCAGAATCAAATCTACATTTTATAGGAAAACGGGTCTGTGTACATAATATTTGATACTTTGGAGTTTGATACGTTATTATGGCAACGATTTAATAGATACGTTTTCAAATTTATAAAAATATGTTATATAATATGTTTAATATAAATAAAAATATGTTTAATAATCCAACGGGAAAAAGATAACATTGTAAAATGTTATCGTACAAATTGAATCGAGGTTAAGGTTTTTAAGTGTTTTTTTGTTGTTTATCATTGCAAAATAACAAACATATTTTTTCAAATGCTGGTTTTGATGCTTTAAAGTTAGCTTTTCATTCCAAAAATAATAAGACCTTGTAATACGTAGCTGCATGTGTTTGCGGTTAAAGTCACGCGATCCGTTTAAGGTCGAATAACTTGTGACAAAAGCGTGCATCAAGCATGCCATGTTGTATATGCTCCTCGATACATGGAGTTAATACTGCGTTTATATCATGAACGTCCATGCATGTTTATATTCCATTTGATTTGTCTATCATTAACTTATGTACTATCGCAACCATAAAAAGTATCTATATAAACATAATTACGAGCTTAAGGACAGACGAAGATTAGAAAGTGAAGAAACATCACAAAAGCCGACAACAACGGAGAAAAGGAGAAGAAGAAAAAAAAGAAGTAGAAGAAGAAGAAGAAAAAGAAAAAAAAGAAGAAGAAGATGATGATGATAATGATGATAATGATAATGATGATGATGATGATGATGAGGAGGAGGAGGAGGAGGAGGAGGAGGAGGAGGAGGAGGACGATGATGATGATGATGATGATGATGATGATGATGATGATGATGATGATGATGATGATTATGATGATGATGACCTAGGCAATTATGTTTCGAAGGACCTAAATGTCACATGGAATGATTTAATTGCGAAAACATATGTTGAAATATGATGGGCAGTTCATAACGTATGTTAAGACACTTGGGCACAATGTTTAGTTTGTTTGTTTTTTTGTTACATGTAGTTTTATGTATTTATTAAAAACACTATTACATTTGGAGCGGTATACATTACATAATTATGATTACAAGAAAAAAACGTAGAACACATACAGTTTGCCTTCCGCGTGACACGAACTTATAGAACTTTAGAACTTACTAATAACGCGCAAATTGTTATCGCAAATGAGGTCCGTTGTGTTGTTTCTTCAACTTAATATGGACAATTCTTCGGGGAATCAAAGTTTTATTACAGATCTCCACAGCCTTGACTTTTTCATACCAAACCTTTCAAGAGAATAAATTGAGCTTAAACTTTTTTTGGTGTTTGTCGTTGACTAAATACTGTTTATTTGCTAAAGAATAAACTTTTATCTTATTATCCAAGTCACAACTCCATACCCCCTTTCTAAATGCTATGCTATTGTATAACCCATTTTACCCAGTCTATTGCATCAATTAGACTCGTCCACTATTTTAAAGCGTATTTTTCTTCTAGATCGGTCTTTCTTGTGGAACTGATTTATGAAATTTTAAATTTTCCACCCTACATTACTTTTTGAAACGCGATGTTTGTCAGATTTTGTTTGATTTCAGTGTTGGTGCTTTCGATGATCCCCCTTGGAAGCCTACATCGTCATGGCTTGGAATTACATCGTTTGGACCGCAGTCAGTCGGTCAGGTCCAGAAACGGGATCCTGCGCAAGAAGATGTTCTAGTGTTTCAAAAACAAAGAACTGTTTATCGGCACTGTTTATGTGAATACACTTCCCGCTTGGCACAGGTATTAACATTTTGAAATTGTATTTTCCGCCGTTCTCGGTGGAATTTGTGTTTTATTACAAATCGTCCAAGCCTTGACAGTATAATGCCAAATGTTTAAAGCAAATAAATTGAGGTTGAACTGTTCTTGGTGTTTGTCGTTGAATAATAACATGAATATTTTCATTTGACTTGCAAGAATGATTTTGTAAATAACCATTAGGCAAATTTATGTTTACACTCGTTTGATTTATTATCAAAATTATATCAAAATGAAAATATTCTTCTTTCGTCCAGAATTCATTGTAAACCTTCATTATTTGCACAGAGAAATCAGAGAATAGTCACTGTTCTAAATTAGAACATATATGTAACGTAAAATGCATTTTAATAACCTAATCATATATTATTTATTGTCGTCATCAACGTGTTGAAAACAAGTATGAACTAAGATGGTTGCACGCTTATCTCTTCATTGGCATAACTGCTTCATCAAGAGCTTAAACTGTTGTCCATCCTGTAACATTTTGTTTGAATACAGGAATCTGTCTTTTTAACAACACATCCACATAACTTTGCATCTTTTTTAATTACAGGAAAACACTGTATAAATGCTAAACACATATAATGTTAACAATACAGGGTGTAAGTCATATGATACCTAATAATGAGCACTTGTTTTGATGTTCGCACTTTATCGTGTTGCTCGATCTGTATTTTTGGCTGAAACACATGGCCGATTGGATGCAGCGTCAGAAAACAATGAACTGGTAAATATGTTACATTTCATCATGAACACAACCATTAAAGTCACACAGCTTATTTTGGCATAATACATTTTAGTATAACTAAGAAAAATGTGTTATCTATGCCAAATATAATATATCTGGTGGTTACAAGGTACAAATCCGTCTTTTTTTGCGCTTTAAAAAACTTCGAAATAATCGCGTTTGTCGAAATAGACGTGTACGTCTAGAAATCCTACTGTCGGTGTTAAAAGCGGTACCGTTTGACAAATAATTACTTGCTAACTAGGCTATAGATATAATGACAATTTTGCACACTTTCAAATTGCATCTATATGTATTGATTAACATGTATTTCATTTCAAGATGTGTGGCTTTAATATAGACATCCGCAACTTAACATTCTGACAACATTGGAAACATTTAAATGTATATTCATAAACTTCATCAAATATAATCAATCAACTTGCCAACACATGTTCACTACAAATGGAAATGTAATTGCACATAAATGTGCTAGCACATTTTTATACAACCCTATTCAGTTCACAGCGTGTCTTCTGTCAACTGTACAATCATCTTAAATTACATACATTCAAAATGGAATAGAAATTAGAAATTAGAATACATGCACAGACCATGATCAACAAAATATAATTACTGCAATAACAGGGCGGTTCAACAGCAAAATATTTAATAAGAAGTTTGTTACATTTTGACAACTTTCGGGTCAAAACATAGTCTTGAATCTTCCTTTAGACAGCCAAAACGACTCATACATTTGTTTTAACATTAAATTCAATCACCTCAGACAAACTTTGATATTTTTTGAAAAAAAACCAACACTACAACAACAACAACACAATTTAAAAACTAAGAACGACCTACCTTGACCAAAAGCAGGAATTTTATCAGACAATTACAATTGCCAACTCCACCCTACTTTGTTATTGTTATATAAGCCGATGATAATTTAAACTATTATAAAATAAAAAGAAAAAAAAGGGTAAAATAGAATTCCTCGCACTTAACGATCTTGCTGTAGGTTCTACTTGAAAATAAATATATTGTTAATGGCTAAAACATGGTTGACACAGTACGCGAAGTAAGTTGGTAGTCACAACTTAAAGTTGTTTTTCTCGGAAACGACGTCAGCGCCAAATGGGTTTAAGTCTCATTCCCACCCACATATTTTTGAAAAAAAGCAGTCTATTTTAAAGCTCAATCAATTTCGCTAATCATAGTTTATGACGATTGTTATTAATTTGATATTTTTAGAGAGCGACATGTCCAATGGCCAGCGGTCCTATAACCCCATTATGGTCACAGAATGTTTTCCGTACCAAATACGTCACTTAAAATTAATATATTTGAAATCCCTACTGTTTTGAATTGTCCATATTCCAATTTACATGTGATGAGTTCCGGTAGAGTCTAATAAATTATTTGAATTTACTTTTGTTTCTAAGCGTACTTTTTAGTTCAAACCGGTAACCAGGCAGGGCCAGATCTCCATTACTGTTGTCAGCCCGATTGATTAATATATTAAGAACGTGTGCATTTTAAAGAACCAAACATGTTTTATGATCTCTGCCAGCTTCCCAATCGCACAAATATAATGTTATGTGTGTAAACTGTTTCAATATAACCTGCGATAGGTGTGTTTAAACGAAAAGTATTTTCCATTCATGCACGATGCTACTTGTAATAGCGGATGGTATAAATATGAAACTACGTGGTTCTAATTAGCTGATGTAGATGGATATATAACGTGATGTATACTTGGTTTGATAAAAGATCATACAGATCTATAAACTATAAAACTTTTAAACAGCCCTCGACATTTGTAATCGGTTAACGCCTCGAATCATACTCGTGTAGACAATTCGTTATTTTCTCCTTATGGAAGTGTTATGTAACTTTTGTTCTGAAAAGTATGGAAATGTATACATTGACACCGATGAAGAGTTCTTTAAAAAATAGGGAGTAAATGGGGTGTTATTTACTGTAAAGTCATATTACACAGGTATCATAAGTTAAACTATGCTTGAAAGTGATGTTATAACAATATGCTACATGCAATAAACGCTCATGCCCCCAGTGGAGACCTTGTCATTTTTATTTTTTTGGCACATTTTTATATGTTTAAGAGCAAATGGAAGTCAATGTCGATATTAAAAAAGTTGCGGTAATGTGTTTGAGAGGTATTGCATGGAAATAGTATAGGTTCTTAGTAAGTTGTATTGATGTTTAAAGAACGGACACTTTCAGCTAATCAAGCATTTGGACCATCTGTTTGAGTCCTAGTCCAAAAGTAATATTTGAGTAATACAATGAGGTAAGGTTATGTGGGTGTATTTAAAGAGTTAATAAATATCATCATTGGCAAATAACGGAGCTTTCAAGCAAGCGGCCTTTACTTTTTTCAATTCGTTCGCATACTTTTGGGTAAACGAACAATTTAGACGGTCGGAATAAGTCTCGGCAGAGGCTGTGTTGATTACTATCACTGACATGTTCCATTTATGGCTTTAATATTTAATGGAAGCATTATTGACCTTAGAAGAAATGCGTCATTTTGGCTAACCCGAAAATCGGATATTTTGAGATCCAACAACAGGTCAAGGTGAAGATTAGAATGATGTCATGTTATGTGGGTGTGTAGGAATATGCCTTTACACATTCAATCAATTCTTTTCAAAATTCAATCATTACCAAAAAAGGCAATTTATAAGTATATTGTTTAATACAAACATGATACCTGTGTCTTTAGATTTCTTAAGAGATCATATAATCCTTTAATTAATCAGAGAGGCGATATTTATATGTATACTATATGAAACCAAGAGATATGTTGATTGATTGAAACAAATACGTGACATTCTTCAAGTTTGGTTTGATAGAATATTTTTCAAATCCTGAACTCAAGAATACATTTACATTCCCAGCTGTTAAAAAATAATTGTAGATACAGTCACATAAAACTGTGTTTCATAAGATACTATTTTCAATATAGTTTCCGAAATGAAGAAGGTTTTCTAATATTTTATGGAAATTCTATTGGGTCATATTTTGAATTTTTAAATCGTCATAAGGAATAGACACATTAAAGTTATCTTTTAATTTCGTATCGTAAAAATATGTTTTACCATGCAAGTATTTGTGCCACAATATTTAGTGTTAATTTTCCAAAATGATTATGAAATAACAACGTAATTATTACAAATAAATTGTTCATGGTCACCAGGGATCAATTTGCTTCAAAATGCTACACTGTTAAAGTTATTTTACTTTTTTAATGGCTTGTCTGGATTTATGTGACTGTATGCATAATAGCCCGGTGGAGGGTTAATTGACTTTGCGGTAATAAATATTTCGACTATATACATAAAATGTACCAAGATGGGTAGGTGCATGCATTTAATTTTCAGATCCCCGCAATGTGCAATACAGGGTATCCATGTTTTAGTTTTTACCTTGAATATACATTTTCGAGTGCTCTATTTAAAAGTTAAAAAAAATATTCGCACATGTTTTCATAATATTTCCCTATAAAAAGTAAAACCAAACGCTATTATCGACGGACAGGGAAAGTCTCTTTCTGGTTTGGGACCGTTTGCTTTGGGATCGGATCGGTCTGATACTTGTGTTATTGGGAGGTAAACCCATACAATTTGCTGTTAACTATCAAAACGGATAGTTTGAGTACCCATTCCTCCAACAGCTTTTTATTACTAAATTATATTATGTTGATGACATCGACTATGATAATGACACAAACGGGAACACTTATTTATATGGAAGTTTATTATGTCCTTATAACGATAAGTTTATGCAAATATTCATGAATGTATTTTGTTTATTCTTTGCATGAGTTAATTGTTATTGTGAATTGTGTTTGGACTATTAAAGCATGTGCTATCTAAAGGTAAATAGTGTATGTTTAGTGTTTTCAGAGTGCCTGAAAAACGAAAGTGTTTAGATAAACCATTGATTTATTGTATTTTGTAGATTTGAAAGGGGAAATAGTATAAATCAGGCATGTGGCAGGTAGTAAAATGTTTACTTAATATCCCCTAAAGTGTGTGTCATTTACAATTGCAATTTTATAAGGGAATTAAAAAAAAAACGAAACAGACGCAGAGTGAAGATTCGGCGTGTTGTAAATTTTTAAGATAAGCAGCTAATATTGGTTGAAATTACTCATGGTTTCGCGTTTCAACGCTTTATAATTTTAAGGTTTTCAAATCGTCAAAAGATGCATATAATTGATATTCTAGAGCATGGTTTATGTTCAATATTACTGTTTCCTCACAAATATCATAACTACAAGGACAATTTGCGAATCTGAAACATTTTTGTTAAATTTTGTCAATTGACCATAACGTGAAAAGGCCTCTTCAAAGACATGAATTGTCTGTTAGTGAAAATAAAAAGCACAATTGGTGTGTTGTTTCTGATACATTGGTTGTGTAAAAATCTCAATCCTGAAACCATTGCAAATAAGTGTTGTTTTCGATCGTTCTTCCCTTTCATCTTGATTGTTCCTTTATGAACATTATTTATATGGTTTTAAGAGTTTATATTGATTAAAATATCACGACTGGTATATTACATTACTTGAAAAAAAGTTCATATTTTCAGTATATTCGGTAATAAAATTTCGCGATGTGAAATCAAAAGTGCATCGCAAAAATAGGTGACATAACGATATACACTCTAAATGATTGTAAATAAAATACTGTTTTTGAGAACTTTTCTTTTTTCCGTCATTCGTAGTTGACGGTCCCTTTAAGTCTGTCTGATTGGTTGACGATTTATAGACGTGTTTTCTCTACGAGCGTTTTATTATGATTAAATAAATTTAAGTCAACATTTAACACTATACACACTACGCAGATAACAGTTCATAAGGACAGATTCAATTGTACATGTTTTATTTTACTTGCTGTTGGATGACATATAATAAGGTAAGTAGGTTGCTTGTGATAACTAAACAAATATATCTATATTGGACACAGATGTATTACGCACTGTGGTTAAGTTTGAGTTTAGTGTATCAAAGGAAAAATTTATCAACTTGATGTTAAACAGCTAGCCTTCAAAATAACCATATAATGAATTGAAAATCTCTCACTAGGTTCTTAATTTAACAAGTGCGAAACCAATTTAGCTTAAGATATGCTAAATTGGCATTATGTTGGTGCACGAATTTGGAAATAGCCTATTATGTATCTCTCACGTCTGCGTTTTAAAAATTGTACGTTTCATTCTGAATATGAACACGCTTGAGTGGTGGATTAATGGTAGTTTCCAGATGGTTGATTAATGGTAGTTTCCAGATGGGCAAAATGTTAATATCAGATAAGATTAGACCGAGCTTAATTAATTCCTTTATTATGATTATATCAAATTTGTATTGCATGTTGTAACTGACTTCTCAAAATGTGAATTTATTCAGGTTGGTAGCAACCGGGTCTCCTCAAAAATATGGGCGCGGTCGTGTTTATACAAAGGCAATTGTTAGAGATAATCATTAAACAAAGTAATTAATAACAAGTTAAAATAACAATTATGACATTATCATCGTTTTCTTGTTTATTTCGTTGTATATTTAGCACATAACAGCATATTATTAAATTTAACGCCTATCGTCTTTTTAAATGGCATTGCTTATGCCAACTTCTATGGGATTTATATAAACGCATCCATTAAGTAAGTGAAACACTTTTATTTTATATGGATTATGAATTTGTTGCATTTTAAATTGCTTGAGCTCTCAAAATGTCTTTTACTCTTTCAAAATCAAATCTTGTCGCAAGATTAATTATTAATAAAGTAAGTGACGACAGTCATTGTATGGATAAACCGTGCCCATATGCAAAGAAAAAAACATTTACAAATTTATCAAAGCATCGTACATGCTTAAGTCTGAATAAACTATTCTGTTCAGTCCTGTTCTTATCCAGGTAAATATAATTTACACTGTTTCGATCTCAATGCGAAAGTTGTCTCGGTTTAAAACCTGCTTACCTCGCGCAGTACACATAGTACAAGCATACACTTTTCTTTTTCAATTTTAATACGTGGTTTATACATATCGGGGTGAACGGTTTATAGACTAGCCAGACGAGCACTTTAATATTTATTAAATAAATAAAAGTATTAAAGCTTACATTCAACACTATACATTATACGCAGAATAAAGTGTATAAGGAAATAATCACTTCCTCCTTTATTACCGTATTGTTGGGTGACGTAGAATCAGGTAAGTTGACATTTTGAAATAGAGTAACTAAACATATATATTTTTTGGACCAAGACAAATTACACAATTCTGTTAAGATGAGTTTAGTTAAACAAAAACATTATAAGTAAATAGGATGTAATAAATCTAGCCGTGCCTATGACAATGTTATTTTGAATTATTTTTTGATTTAGTCTTTAAATCAAAAGTAGATAAATACCTAAAATGACTCTCGTAAAATCAAAGCGTTGGGCGCATCGATTTTAAAGCAACGTGAATCATTAGCAGATTAATTGAAATAACGCATTTAGCATGGTTCTTAATTTAAAAACTGCAAAACCATCAAACAGCATGACAGAATACAGGTTAGGAACAAAGACTACATGCAAATTTGCTAAATATATATCCCCCGATATAGCCCTAAACATTAACATCATGCTGAAACAGATAGGGCAATAATTCTTATTAAAGTAAGTGTATGGTTGTGGTTCTTGTGCATGTCAGTTCCCCTCATTAATGTTTTAACTATATTGTCACACACAAAATATAAACGAGCATTTTGCAGCACGTTACATTTATGTTACCACAACAAATCTGACGTTGAAATTGTAGTTACTGCTTTATGGAATACTGATTTCGTATGTGTTAACATATTACGAAATATTTGTTGATTTTAAGTGTTTTCCCGTGTTTAAAGATATTAAAAATACTATTTTTTTTGTAAAATAAATAATAACTTTAACATCATTGAAATACAGGGTGGCAAAATTGAAGCTCATTGATATTAACGTCGATATAACAATTCATGAGATACTATGTGTTCCGCACTATATTATCCATCAGTATGTTGTCTTGAAGTATTTCATGTTGTAGTGTGTGGTTACCTGCCATAGGCGTAAAATATTATAATAAGACATACTTTTAAAAACTGCGATGTGCTTACCAATCGCTTATATTATACAACTTTTCCAATACAGTTTTTGTCTGTATATCACAGTTTATACTTGCAATCAGGCAAAACAGTGTTGTTGTTTTTTCCTTACAGGTACACAAATAAAGTAGTCAGACAACTTTCGTTTTCGTTTTTATAAACACGTGTATACCCATTTTATGAAATAAATCTTCACAATCGCATTGCAACACATATGTTAATATGTAAACCTCTTTTTTAATATTGTAATCGAATAAACAAAATTGGTCAAAATATATAGCTGGAGTAAACAAAAAGTTGGCACCAAGAATTATGGTCGGTCAGGTTAATTGGAACAAACATGTTTTAATGGCCACAGTATGTGTCTTCTAGTGGTTCTACAATCAGTCTTTGTGTTTATGTTGGTTTGTATTGTGCTGTATTGTGCTGTTTTGTACTGTTTTGGCAATCGGTCACTTGCCTTAAATAAAGGACCAACTAATGGTTTTGAATGAAAATTCAATACTGCTCCAGCAGCTGGAGTTTCACTTCTTTATATTGTATGGTTAAATATTTTACGTTATTCTGAGTAATGATTGAATGAATGAAACCAATACATACTTGTGATCGTTTTTTGAAATACAAAGGTACCGGCGTATGCTTTATACCATCTTTGGTAATTCAGCCATACAGGTGTCATCTACAATACACAAGATGTGTTTATTATTTCATAGAAAAATGACGACCGTGTGGCAGCATTCGGAATCCTTCGCCGACACAAATCTTAAGATGCTTGATGATGAGTATTTGTGTGACGTCATATTAGCTGCCGGAAACGACCACAAACGTCTAAAATGTCACAAATTTATTCTTGCCAGCCGCAGTCTGGTGTTTCACGCCATGTTTTGCGGCGCACTTGCTGAGTCAAGTGACGTCATTAACATACCGGATATCGAAGAGCCTATACTGAGGATTCTAGTGAGGTAATCGATTTCAAACGGCCAGAGGACTATATATGTGTTGTGAAAAATTATGACATTCTAGTGTACAGGGAAAATAAGTCTTACCTACATTTATGTGATGATCATGTATATGCTCTTTACTATTAATTATTAAAACAACATAAATAATTTACGAAAAATTGCTTGTTTCACTTCTTTATATTGTGAGAATTTAGAATAATAATGTTAGATGAAAGGTTATAAAACAGATAACTTAGCCATAGTGATTATTTAGGCAATAGTTACCTTTCTATGGATTCAGGATAAAGTATTTTACGCAACCAATTTAACTAAAACAACACAACAAATGTGTTTCGTTATTTTACACATATTGACATAATAAGTATTTTAACAAATGTGAGTTACATGTGTACTCATTTGATTAACTTTGTTCAACATAAAAATGAAAATAAAATGAAATGAAAAAGTTAAACTAAAGCGTAGATATCTTAATATAATACTGATAATATATTTACGCATGTAAAAGCCACGGATAATGCTTATTTCGATTTCTTGAACACGTTTGCATATGATTGGTTATTAAACATTTTGACATATTTTGATAAAATAGGGTTTTGAAACACATACCGGCAAAACATAACACAGTACGATATTGCCAGAAAAATTTACTTGATTTAAAGCAGGTGTGTGACATTCAGAAATGCAATGTTGAGTCGATATGGGCCTCTGTAACATTGAAATCAGCCGTGTATGTGTTTCAAAAACTTGATTATGTAACATGAAACTTTGTAAAAATGTAAAATAAACATGTGATATCTTTTGAACCTTTTGTTCTAAGAAATCGAAATTAAAAATGCGTTTCTAAAAAATATAATATATTATGGATCTATTATGATAATTTATCACTGGATGTCTGTGTTAAAATAAACGTGCTTTTGTGAAATTTAATATTTAATTTATGTTTCCGTTTTATTTCGTTTCCTTAGGTATTTATACAGCGGCAAAGTAGAACTAACCGCGGACAATGTCATGCATTTGATGTACGCTGCGAGTAAATACGATATTTCTGGATTGGAAACCACCTGTGAGTTATTCTTGAAAGAAAGGATCGATCCAAATAATGTATGTATAATATTGGATCAGGCCATACGTTTTTACTACCAGGGTCTGAAACAACATTGCTTAGACTTCATAAAAAATACATCGAAATGCGTTTTAGAATCTGACGCCTTTGTTGAAATGTCAGTGGAGGGACTGAAAGAGGTTTTAGTAATGAACAGAATGTTGTGCAGTGAAAGTGAAGTGTACCTAGCATGCAAAAGGTGGGCTTCAAAGAGGATTGAATCCACTGGGAAACAGGCAACAGGAGAAGAAATTCGGAATACACTTGGAGACGAGATTATCAACCTTATCAGATTTCCATGCATGACTTCAGAAGAGTTCACGGATTTTGTGTCGAATGATAATGTTCTCACCAAAGAAGAAACACATTCCGTTTATCAAACAATAAAAGAAAAGAAAAATGTCTCAAAGTTTAAAAACGAAACTAGGGGAATGACGACCAAACCATACCTATTTGTCAGAAGTTTGAGTGTGGGTAAGGGTGCCGGTATGAACTCGAGGTTTGATCGTATGGCAAATGGTTTCACTTTTACAGTTTCGACTGAATGTGCAATGCTAGGTGTTGATATGTTTCTTCCTGTTTCAAGAGGTTCTGCGGAATGCGTGTTTGAGATTCTGGAGGGTACTAGAATAATACATTCACAAAGCGTTCAGCTGTGTCACAATCCTGGACTGAAACACAAACTTTTCCATCTTGACAAACCTATTCGTCTTATTGGCATGCAGGAATATTTAATCACACACAGAACAACGGGGGCGAAACTTTATGGCTGCTTTGCAAGTTTAGCGAAAATACGCATTCATAATATGACATTGACGTTCATCAACTTGAAGGTCGAAACAAGTGATGTCGGAACAAGTGCTAATGGACCTGTCTTTGGCTGCGAACAGTTTAACGGGTTTGAATTGTCAATAAATACATTTGACTAACATGTAAGCCATATTCAATTTTGTCGTATATTTATACAAATATTCGAAAGTTACCGAAACATATATGCGTCAACGTCTGCCAATTGTTGACCTTTTTCATTCACTTCTGTATCGAGCGTTCTATCAGATCAACGGACACTAGAAAAAGTAAACGCGGAGAAGACTCTTACGCAGTCACTTCATATTAAGGAGTACAAACATTGCAAGTGTGTTATTACGGAAAGAAAAAATAATTTCTGAAATAATATTTAGTTAAAATTTTGCGATACTTAAATATTTATAACCGCAAACCGTTTTGTATACATACCAAGAAATTGTCATATTGCAAAACTTTTCAATTCATATGAATGTGTTGCCCAGTCGACATGATATTTTTCTACTAGAAAAAATGATGATGACACACTATTATATGAAATAAATGATATTATATAAATACAATAATTACAATATACTAGCGTTTTTTTTAAATTGAATTGTTTATCATGCAGTTGGGTATTTCGTGTTTCACCAGGGTATTCGGTAACTGAGATTCACTGCCTATTTAATTATTATCATGTCCAGATATTTCTTTTAAATTATCGATTCTGCGACGGAAAATGTTAGAACTTCAGATGTATTACTTTTTTGAAACCTTTATGTCTAAATCCTTTATTGGAATATAATGCTATTTTAAGTTTCACCTTAACTTGTTGGCTTCATTTAATTTGAATATTTAACCAATTGCTATTACATCAGTATATTGTATGCATAACGTAACATACGCTTGACATTTATCTGAAAAGTTGCTACTAATTTGAACTAGTTCTATATAACACAAACAGACTATAGGCGTTTGACAGTTACGATACAAATGTCTGAAAATGCCTAATAATATAAATGCATAAAACTTAGGTCGGAACCAGTGTTTGTATACCACATATAGCATAATACATTAAATTATCCCAATATCTGGCAATATTTTTTTTCTTACAAGTAAACAACAATTAACTGTGTGTCTGCAAATGCATTTAGTGTGCAATTTATTCGATTTTGTTTGAAAAAAAGTGTACGCCCTTCGATTGGCAAATATAGCACAAACATTAAGAACGTTTTGTGCAATTGATGATTTACAAAATACGCGGTTGCAGGTTTTTATCAAAATACTGAATTCAACATGCAGTACTTTTACGTGGTAGTGTATTTCTTTTATGAGCAGATAACCGTCTTTTTTTGTGAAAAAAATATTCATAATTGATAGCAAATTGTGAAAACAAAACGTTACCTTGAGCGCGAGATTGTTTATTTTAGTGTGATCATCACAGAACAGCACAGCTCACATGGAACAGGCATCTTAGTAACAGTGTGAAATTTGCTGATCCCTTGCCACGCACACACATTTGTACATTAAGTCACATATTTATGAGATACATGTTTTGAACGATTGAACAAATATACATTGTGAAATAAGCCAAATACTAGTATATAGAAATGTTCATGTTATAATGAAACACTTGATAGCATTCGAATTTTATTGCATGTTAGGAACTCTAAAATAGTAGTCATTTTTGAACGTATGCAATTGCCAGCTTAAGAAGTCCCTTTCTTTGAGCGTTTTACAAGATTGTTTGCATGCCTTGTACTGGTCTATTTCAAGTATAGTCGAATAGTCAACAATGTTACGGATTCGTTTTGGGTAACATCTTTCTTGGTATAGCATTCTCTAGATTTAGAAGCAGTGTGTATGTCATGTAATACTACTCAGGGTGGTCAAAACGGTGGACTTTTACTCCAGGGGTCAGTGGTTCGAGCACAGCTGAGGGTTACTTTTTTATTCTTGTTTTTTTTTACTGGAGCTTTTTAGATCCAATGCTTAGATGTTTTAATATAAAGCGTTTAATGACAAACTTCAATACATGCTAAAATCTGTGAAAATGACCCTTTAATTAACCCGAATATGCACGTTTCTTCTATTGTAATAAAACGTTTATCAACAGTGTATTATAGTACTAGAATATAAGTGTCAATAAAATACTGATGAAAACGAGTATATTAATAATGTAATACTATTGTCTTATGCATGCAGGTTGGAGTCAGGTATGATTATCTTTTCGAAACGGTGAGAACACTTACGATTGCAAATCTCGTAATATAAGAATAGAACAGATATGTTTTACGTCTTGTACATAGTACATCGTCAGTCTTAACCATTCTATAATAGACATGTTGAAAGGTCATATGAAAAGTAAGTGACAATACAGAATTTAGTAGTGTACACACTATAAAACATACTAATGACAGTATTGGGAAAACATCTATGCATTACAAAGTATCTATGCAACAGGGTGGCAATCAGCGAGTATGCTGTCAACATTTATGGAAAATGAACTAAATATATATATTTTGTCATTTTAAGTATATAGTTTGGATTATTATGCTATTTAATAGACGGAAATAGCCAACATATATTGCGTGAGTTATATAAGGCAGCAAATTGTATAATCAAACATTTCTGTTACGCATATATTTATAGAGAGATACAATTAATTTGCCTAAAACAAATACAATAGAGTATCTAACAAATAACATATTTAAATACATACATACGGATCATTAGGTGTATTATATTAAAAATATACTTAATAATATACACATTTGATATATTATATTATATGCATACCATTTAACAAACAAATGCACAAATAAACACGCAATAAAACCCGCGGAACACGACAATCAGTTGGCCGTATTTGTGTTATTAACAACATTAAATTTTGACTTCCTGATAAAAGGGCTTCTTTTACAAAAACAGAAAACTTTTTCACATAATCGTATAAGGCTTAGGAATGTATACACTGATGGTCGCTTGAAATAATAAGGTTTTGTATGTATTGTTTCCTGATGTCGTTATAACAAGGGCATATAAACATAAAATGATATTCTTCCTCTATATCACGTGAGCCTCATCAAATAAAATATCTTTCTTCCCTAGCAATGCGATTAGTACTGAACCTACCCGTTTGGATTCTTAATGGATGACTAGAAATTCTTAATCTACAGACGTAAAATTGGAGACTTTAAGGCTAGACATCTAGATATTTTTCATATTCAAACGTTATTATAAATTCTTTGTACAACATTAAAGCATAACTTTCAAGCGAGTGTAACCCATATTGCTTAACAAATATATATGACTCTGCATTTAGATTCAGCCAAGAATGCGTTTACGTTTACATACTGATAATTTTCTAACGCGATTTTTTACATTTGTTACATAATTTCACTTCCCGTTAATACAGTCTTTTAGAGCCTTGTTATAAACAACATTTAATATAATATTATCGCTGCTTTTGTTTTTTAACCAATGTTTAATTATTCATATGTAAATATGCATATACAGTGGATATCTGCCCAGCTCCCCATAGAGTGCAGCAGAACACGTATTGCTTTTTATTCGCGAAATTTCGCGAAAGATCTCTTTTCATAAGTTTACAAGGGATATAAGGATAATACATTAAACACAAATAAAGATAAATACTTATAAAAAATGTGGGGCAAAAGCAACACAAGCGATGTCTTGTTCATGTTCTCCCGCGCTTAACAAATCGTGCGAAGAAATGACACACTTCACACAAATATCAATATAGATTGTATGCATTATAATCAAACAAGCAGAACAACACTCCTGACTAAACAATGGGTAAAATATGTTCGTGTATGTAAAATCATCAATCAAAATCTGAAAAATAATGAACTGTTTGTAACGAATTGCATTGGTAAATTCGCTTATACTTGTATTACTTACATATCGTTTGAAATACGCGTACAAAGTGATGCAATTGAAGCATGTTAGCTTTTGCAGCTACAGGTCCCAGGTTTCATCCCGCAAAAGGCAAACGTTTTATTAAGTTTTTTTTACTTGCTTTTATAATTGTTTCAAAACTACTCCAAATATTATAATGTTATGAGGTTATTAATTTAATTGCCTTTAAGAATATACGGAAGTAAGTGAAGAAATATCTTTAACGACCAGAGGCAAATAGCCTGTACAATACGGAATCACACATCAATACAACCCTATATGTAAATAATTATCAAAACCGGAACGGCCCGTGCATAATAAGCACTAAAGCTAACATCCGCTGAACAAATGAATTAGGCGATTCGATATTTGCAGAGATTGAAATGAATTGAAAAACATTAACGCACAGAACAAATGTGTGGACTTTCGAGCAACGCGTCGCTATTCGCTATGTAGTTCTTAATAATATACTTTCATGAGAACAGAAAAAAAAACGTACGCCGTGTTTGTGTGGTTTTCTTTCACACGAACAAGCATTGAAATACTCGATCACGCATATTCGAAACTAAAAAAAAAACGTAATTGTTCTTTATGGATTTTTTTTTCTATAATGTTCAATATTGTTAACGACTCTTAATGCCGTACGTTGTGTGTGAGGGTTTGAACACATTTTTAAATGGAGGTTTGCATTGCAATAATGTGTGTTTATTTTTAGTGGTGGATTTATTTTAGGCAAACGTGCATTTTTTCAGTCAAGCGATTAATAAAAAATTACATGCAACACTACACATCCATGTAAACAGCAACAATAATTATTAAAAATGCGTCTACCTCAATGAAATGAAGCCTGGGGCTTATACCGGTTTTAAGGCGGAGCATCACCCTTTGCATAGCATTTATCACTTAACTCGAGTTTTAAAAAGATTAATGAGGTGCTTCAAAATCTATCAAATTCCGGGATGAATTTATTATTGTTGTTTGTATTTCTCAGAAGAGATCGTACTTGTTTCCATATCCCAACCAAATTACTTGACATGCAAAGACCAGAAAACCTTTGCATTGTTTGTAAAGGAGTCTCACATTCTTATGTAATCTGAAAAGTCTAGCGATCTAAGCGATTCGGTATACTTTTCTAATAATTGTTTTGAGCTAGATTTCTTGCTATTAATTTATGCACCTAGAACTTTGACTGCTTATAACATTTTAACGTTTGACGAATGCAACATCCTGCAACAACGGTTTTATATTTAAATATAGCAATCAATAAATGTTTTAAACTGATTAAAATCCACATAGATGTTGACATAAGCATTAAACATACAGAAAAATCATGTAATCGACATACATTCTAGAACAGAACATATGTATGAATCTTTGTATGTAATTTATGTTATGATAAGAATGCTATATTTATAAAAAGGATATACAGTAGCCTACTTAAGCAACACCATATCCATGCTGCAATTTACAAGTTAGGAACTACCTTACAAGATACCTATGCTCGTCAGGTATGCCTATTTATAGCGTTATTGCTTATTTTGAACACGAACAATTGTAAGTGGAATAAAAATCGCATGTATCGAATCAATAGGCTGAATGTTTATATGATATATAACCGAGCTTGTATTAATAAGCCGTGTAGCAACAGGGTCCCTTTAACAAAAATGACGCGCTGCTGTGTTTATGCAAACATTTTATCGTAAGGAAAAATCATTTACCAAAGACTTTAATAAACTGGAAAACTAGCAATTATTAATGTATCACCTTTGTTCTGCTGCTATATATTTAGAACGAATATGAAATCTGAATGAATTTAAATGCCGATCGTCTTTACTGAAGGTATTTTTTGTTTCAACCGCTATGGGATTTATATCAACTCGTACTTATATTTGACAGACAAAAACCTTTGATTTTATTATCAATACATATTCCTCTTATAACACATTCCTGTATAATAAAGTTATTACCACGTTTAAAGGGGCCTATTCACATTTCGATACATTGACAACATTAAACACAATTGTTTCAGATTCGAAAAATTTCGTTGTAGTTATTATATTTGCGAGGAAACAGTAATACTCAACATTCAACATGGTCTATATATATTCTATGCATCTTTTGACGATTTCAAAACCTGAAAATTATCAAGCGTTGCAACGCGAAACGATTGCATAATTGGAGAGTTACGTTGTTGTCGATTTAATGTGTGATACTACGAGGATTGCTGATATAAAGTACATCAATTATTAGTCTTTTACTCTAGGGGTCAGTGGTTTGAGCCGAGTTGAGGAATACTTGTATTTATTCATTTGTATTCTTATTTGTTAATGGTGCTTTAAAGATCCAATGTTTACATTTATCAATATAAAGCATTTAATGACACACTTCAATACATGCCAAAATCTGTGAAAAGACCCATTTAAAACAACTCTTGTCGACAACAGTGTAATGTACGCATATGCGGTGATCATACGCAAATATGCATCTAATATAAAATAATTCGGTAAAACGTGTTCACGTGTACCTGTATTATCGTATTGTTGGGTGACGTATAATCAGGTAAGTAGACTTTTGTGATAACTTAAGGTTCATTGGGGGGGGGGGGATAAAATTCATTAAAACTTCGCGTTGGTTTTTCTTTATTGAATGTGGTACAATATGGTCAAACTATATATCATTTTAAAGCTAAAGACGGATAGAATAACATAAACACATTTTTTACATTCAATATTTGTGTGCTTTATTCATATTTTGGTTTAAAACCAATACATTTTTACACTAATTTACAAAATCTCTATCTTAAGTTAGGAAGGATATGCACTACCTTGAGTTGAATAAATACAAAGCTATATACATATACAAGGTCAAGTTAGCAACATTTCACAGAAAATTATTGTCATAAAACAACAAATGAGTTTTTATTCAACTGCCTTTTTGGATAAATATCCTAAACAAAGTTCTAAAAATAACTAAAACGTAACTACTTTTCAAAAATCCAGGTATGGTGGATAATAAGAGTCACATATGTAAAGGAATATAAAGAAATTGGCAAAACGATTGATTTTATATTTCGATTACTTCTACCCATTTTGAAAGCGTGGCCATCGCTGTGATCCGTAGAAAAACGTGCAAAACAAATCGGTCGAAACCACGTGAGAAAACACATACATATTTTGACAGTTGGGTGGAAACTAGTAAAACAACTATTAACATTAATCAGCAAAAGATCGCAATAAATAACATAAATGACCACGTAGAGATATCATCACTTACCCTATTTCAAATATTTTCCAGCTGAAAATTGTCCCCCACACGTCTTTTTTAGTATATTTGTATTGTTTTTCAGGAGCCGAAGTGCATCTCACAGAATATCCATCCAACTTCCGTTGTTTTCACTTTCGTTATTAAAAACTCCGTTTAAAAGAATTATTTCTACTTTTATATTGTTAAAGCGATGTATTATTACATATTATCATGGGAATAGTATACCGTGATTAATTGAACGGAATTACGTATCGATCTTTCTGTCAGTCTGTAAGCGTACTATTTTATGCGCAATAATACAGTACATGTGATTCGACAACGATTGTAAACATTGGTGAAATGCTTCTTACATAGTTATTCTTTTGAGTGTTTATGAGGTCTGATCGTGCAGTTTGCAAACATCAACGGAAAGATTACAATCCAATGCATTTGTCATCGTCAACCGTTTGGAATATCAATTAGGCGATGAGTGAGTTTTTAGCATGTTTCTTTCTATTTTATGAATTTAAAAATGGCTTCCCCCATAGTGATGAAATGACATGTGTTCGAGTTTTGATATTTCTAGATATGTAAACTTTTTTTACTATTTAAGCGTAACTTGCCCTCGTCAATGTCGATATTATTCACTAGTTATATAATTTTCCGCCTAAATACGTGGAATAAACATTATTCAGATTTTTGAAAATAATGTATATTTTAGTGTTAAAATCGCTTTGTATTTTGATTGATTTTGTGGATGTTATGATACGTTGATGTACAAAATTGGTAGCAGTTTGAAGGAAAAACACCCTTTAAAGCATATGTGTATACATTTATAATGCGGCACTCAACCTTTAGTCAAATTTGAGTTCAATGCTAGGGGTCCCACATTTTTCAAAAAGAAGCCTCTACATGAACCTTAATTGAATCAAAGCGCCGTAGGCGCTGAAGGCCTGGGGCTAGATTTAGTGTGCTTGGGAAGAAATTTAGTTCTTAAAAAAAGTTAGTTCGACTATGTATATAGATGTCAATATCTTTATACATAGTCAAACTACCTTGTTTTAAGAAGACGTTTTGTCGGAAGTTTTTTTATTGATTTAGTATGTGTATGCATTATTATAAACAGGTTTATAAAAATCAAGGCTGCAGCTGCATTATTCAAAAAGTCACAATGGTTAGTCGATCATTAAGTCATGGCCATCCTACATAGGCGGTGAAGATATGTGGCTGGGAACGAGATTTTGACCCATCTGGGTCTGTCACTTTTTGTGTGTCATAAATGCTGAATGCCCGTTTTGGATGAAATGACGTCCTTATTCAACCAGTATCGGTACATGTCATGCTGATCAGTTTGTGTTGATAATATCTCCATTGATCGCGTATCTGTATGAACATAATTAATTTCAAAGTACGCAATTAATTGTACTAATATTAATCCGTAAATACTCATGGTTGCCATGGGAACAAAAATGTTCTTTTTTCATTTTTATTACTATTTTAAAGAATTTAAGCCAAAAAAAGCACAGAAAATCAACAATATATGTTCTGGACAGATATGGAACATCATAAACATGTGCATTATATACATAAATATATGCACATTTTCTGGAAAAAGGTGTGTATTCAGAAATTGAACATTTTGTACAGCTATGAACTTAAAACTAAAACGAATAACTCCTCATGACACAATTTGTGTTGTGTGTCTGTACTGCCCTTCATTATTTTGTTTATTTAGCAATTCAATTTTGTTCCATGATTGATAAAATTAAGTAGACAAAATACATTAAGTTAACAGTTGCTATGGAAACAGTAATTTTTGGATTGCATATACATGCTGTTTGTGATCAACAATGTATTTGAAGTTAATATATTATTAATCTTCGCATACGTGTTAAACCAAATTCACTTGTGCATTTCATACGTAGAACATGATTTTCAACTAAAACAAAATTAAAGCAATGAGCACTTAATGGCACACGTCACTAATAAACTCACTATAGATTGAACTTTAAACACCAAAATATTCATTTACATGTTAAAATAAATCAAATACAAGCAAAACATGAACACATACGTTAACATCACATATCTTGATGTTTAAATGAACTACAACAGTATAAGTGATATTATTTTAAGACCACAATATTAGCAGGCATACAATACAATGTAGTTCTTATCGTGTAAAGAATATTTTACAGTTAGATTACTATGAATGAGTTGTTTATCATTAATGAAATAAATGTGTCCACACGACACGGATGCCCCCAACTGTAACTTTGTCACTACATAAAAGCATAGGTGTGTAAATGTTTTTGAGATATACATCGCCTTTATTTTATTTAACTATTAGTTTGCTACACTACAGGTGTTCAATATTTTAATGTTGTGTGTAACATATGTCATCTGCTGCAGTTTGTAAATGTGTTGTTTTTTTCTGCCAATTCTTTGTATGCATGTTCGAACTTGGCCTAGAGACCATCTAGATAAAACCAGTGAACACGTTTGGTAAAGATCAGATGAAAACTATTTGAATTAGAGAGCGGAAACCAAGTTGAATGTTTAAAACGCACTGAGTGACCCAGTGAACTAGTTTTTTTCCCGGCATGCCCCATGTTCACACTTGGCGTAGACATTATGTAGATACAACTTCTGACAAAGTTTGGGAAAGATCGGATGAAAACTACTTGAATTAGAGAGCGGACACCATGCTGAATGTTTGAAACGCACTAAGTGACCCTATGACATAGTTTTTGGCCCGGCATGACCCATGCTCGTCTTGACCTAGACATTATCCGGATGCAACTTCTGACCAAGTTTGTAGATCGGATTAGAACTACTTGAATTAGAGAGTGAAAACGATAAGTGTAACGGAGGACAGACAGACTGACAGACGGACAGTGCGAAAACTATATGCCTCCCGTCGGGGGCATACGATATATTTTCATGTATCTGACATGGTGTGCAGAAACAACAAAAATGTAAAAAAATATTCCCATATCATACTTAATATATTACCTATGGATGACAGGCTGATTGGAAAAACAACACAAGATACACATTGTTGATAATTTGTACTCAAAGTCATGCACATCAATACAAAAGTATTGTATTTATTCTTTGAAGAAAAATCACCTGTTAAGTATGGATTAAAAAATCTTATCTGTTAAAAATGTCAATCACAACACAACATGAACACAATATATTGTCCATATTATCATCCACACAGAGTCCAAACTGTCAGTAAACTTGGTAAGCTCAGGTTGCATCAGGATTTGCCAAATTCACTTGTAAAGATCTGCAATAATTAAAATAAAAATGACTGATTAGAAACCTTAAACAAACACATGAAAAATACATATCACCAGTAGAGACCATAGGCTTGTCAACAAGTTATTGAAATTGAAAACCATGTCATGTTTTAGTTTTGCCTTAATGCTTGTTTAACTTACTTTTTGTGAAAATAACACAAGAAATATTATTAAAATTATATAATCAAAACGAAAAAAGATTATTACTTGGTACATTATACAATCTGAACCCTCAAGATATGCATAGTGAATAGTATATTGTCAATGTTTAATATTAAACAATAGTATCCATACTTAACACCATAAAGATATACCATCTGTGTTGGGAGAATAAAGCGCACCCCAGTTAACATTTTCACGGATTTCTTTTTAAATATTTCACTATTTTAAATGGGATAAAGTCGAGAGCCGGCTGATTCGTGAGAGTTTTCTATAGGTATCATGATTTTTTAAAAAACAAATCAGTCTTTTTTCAGTAATGTGCAATGACGCGTTTGAACGGTTAGAAAAATGTCGGATCAATGTTGGGACTTCATATTACAAACGCGCGATTGCACTTTACTGAAAATTACGTATTTGTAAAAAAAATAAATAATATCTATAGAACACTCTCACGAATGAGCGAGCTCTAGACTTTATCCCATTACAAATTGTGAAATAATTTAAAAAGACATCCTTAAAAATGTTATCTGGGTCGCGCCTTATTCTCCCAACACAGATCTTAAAGTCATATGGTATACATGAAGGTGCCATGTAAACAATGTAAGATGTAAATCATTTCAAACCTGCTATTTAGCAGCACATCATTTAGTGTTCGCACTCCACTTTTGCCCAATCTGTTATTCATGAGGTGGATTTGGCACATCCATCTTTTAGCCCTATATCATGATAGTTCATCATTGAAACTACCAGGTAGTAGGTTCTGCCCTTGAATAAATAAAATATAGCAAAATATTTATGTATGATTGTGTAATAGTTGAAAATAATATATGACAATGAAAACAAAGGTCTGCTGAAGTATTGAATCTCAATACAATCTTAACGATATTCCGATAGTCCAGAAACATATTTACTGAGAACATATAATCAGTTTTCTTAAGCTGCAACCTCTTGGTCATGTCTGACAATTCATTGAAAATATAAAGTTTCAAAGCATTACCACATATTTTTGTAGTTGGTCGTGCTTTATGAGAAAGATATTTTTTCTTTCTACTTTCTTTATTTGTTGTTATGAATCTTAGATCATTATTGCTTTCATGTTAAACTTGATCATGAACACAACCATTAATATTGACATCCAAAACTATAAATTTTGACAAAAAAAGAAACATTTAAATATGTACCAATACAAATAATCAAATATACATTGTAATTAAATACATTCCTGACATATGCATTTTTTTACACTTTGTATGACACTGTCATGTTTTATAGTGATGTTCTGTATTTACAAGCCGGGTAATTGAGATCTGCAAAGAACTACTTTTATTGCGCACGCACTTATTAAGTGGTAAATCGGAGTTATACACATTTGGTTTTGGCAGCCAGTCAAGTCAGCTCGTCTCAGAAATCAGTTTCAGTACTATGGCCTAGGGGCTTCGCCCCAGGCCAAACATACATTTATATTGGACCTATATATATTACACAATGTGGTTAAACTTGCGTTTAATATACCAACTACACAATGAGTCTTCTATATGTAATAAAGCTAAACGTTCTTATGCTAGCATTCGTTTGAATGATATATTAATTTAGTCTTCAAATCGAAAGTAGAACGAATACCTCAAATTACGCATCCGAAATCATAGCGTTGGACGCATCAATTTTCAATATAAACAACGTAAATTTTATCAGCGCTGAAATGACACATCGCCTTTAGCTAGGTTCTTTATTAACAATTGCAAAATCAATAAAACATGAAACAAAACAGGTTACAGACACAAACCATAAATGAAAACTGGGGACAAAGCTTTAGAATATAAAACAAAAAAGAACCTCAAAGCAGTGCAATTCAACTTAATAATGACAAACAAAATAATACATGTTTGTTTTAACATTTAATAAATTTACTATTATATTTTATTAAAAAACAGAGTAGCACAATTTTCGCTAACTGGTATATTAACTTGTGATCCAACAATTTGTAAAATACATAATGTTTCAAAAATATATGATGTATCACTATGGTGTCTTGTAGTACATCATGCTGGTGTGTTTGGTTCCATTCCATGGGACCGTTTCAATAAACATCGTAGTACACATTTACGATACGATACATTTTTTGAAGAAACAAAATTGCATAAGTCCAATGCATTTGATTATAAATGTTCATTCTTAATAAATAACATTGGTACCTCAAGCGCCGTATATAGTTGACGAGCACGGCGAGCTAGTTCGTCTACTTACGAATTAAGATTACAAAATTCTCTCATAAGTTAAAATTGTCGTTCGATCGTTTTTGAAACGGCCCCCAGGTTTATATTCGTCAAATATTTTTATTAAGACAATTGTTTAACCTGCGAGATGTTAACTTAACGCAAGTGATATAATGCTTTTAAAATAAAAAAAAAACAATCAATTCAGAACTAGTACATTTTCTGGATCAAACGATTAATGGTGACAATCAGGCACTAAACTTTGTTCTGCTACCAGCTCTTCTTATATAGTAAGTTCGGTCGGTAAGACTTTCGTTTACGAGTGAAATAAACACAAGTTCTGCCACTTTTTAACGTTGGTCAATTACACAAATCTCACAAATCGCTTTTCAAGACATCTTTGTTCGTATATGTAAATGATTATTTTGCAAATGTAATCGAATCAAGCAAAAAAAGGTCGAAAACGCAAGCTGGAATAAACAAATTGTTTAGACTCGGCACCAAAATTAGGGTCTGTTTAGTAAAAGGAAACAACATGGTAGGATCGGTATGATGTGTTTTTGATTTATATAGCCAATCTTTTATATTGAAAAATTATTAAATAAAAAGATCCAATACAAGCGCGTTATTATTTTCTGTTATACTAAGGTACCGGTTCCATTCCAACAGTATGTGGTCATGCAGTTAAGCAATTGTCATCTGAAATTTACCAGATCGGTATATTATTTGACAGGAAATGACGACCGTTTGGCAGCAATCGGAATCCTTCGCCGACACGAATCTGAAGATGCTTGATAATGGGTATTTGTATGACGTCATATTAGCTGCCGGAAAAGACAAAACACGTATAAAATGCCACAAATTCATTCTTGCTAGTCGAAGTCCAGTCTTCTATGTCATGTTTTGCGGCACTCTTGCTGAATCAAGTGACGTCATCGACATACCGGATATCGAAGCGCCGGTACTGAGGATTCTACTAAGGTATTCGATTACAAACGTCCAGAGGATTATATATTTGTTGTAAAAATATGACATTGTAGTTGTTAAACCTTGTTTTGGGACAACACAACTTAAATTCATGTAATTGATGGCTATTTAAATGCGAACACTCTTAATCTTTCTGGGATAGTATGGGGTCGTACGGTGATGTATGAGAGGTCTAAATGTTTAAGGTAGAGCCACTGTAAAGATTTCCCGCGAATTCTTTTAAGATTTTTTAATTTTAAGATTTAAGAGCGTTTTTACATGTTTACCTATGGATATCTAATTTAAGCAGGTATTAATGTGAAGTTGTCGTGGCCGAGTGATTACGGCGATAATCTACAAATCTTTTGGGATCTCCTCCCGCGCAGGTTCGCATCCTTTTTGAGACGCGTTTTATTTCTTTTCAAACGTTAGTTGATTTAATAGAGCATATGACATGAAATATGTTGCAATTTGTATGCACATTCGTCAATTTTTAAAATTAAAACAACGTTATGGCTAAAATGGATGATTTACTGCTGAAAATAGGAATCATGCATTCTGCATTTTTATTTTTATTTCAAAAAGTAAACGGTACTCTGTCTATTTCTTGGTATATTTGCTGTAAATAGTGTATCTACAAAAATTAAGTTCACACTATTACTTAAATGATACTATTTTGAATTTAATGACACTTGTTTTTAACCAACCCAATGGCTGAGACGTTTTACATTACATGGCGCTCTTCCATAGATAACAAAATATAAAAATATATGTTTGTAAAAGAATACGTATTTCATCTTGTTTAAATTCTAAACACCTTTACTGCATCTGTACACACTAACTGCTTGCCCATATTTGGAAATTTGGATGTATTATGGAACTTTCATATACCCAGGGGTGCAAATAAAATGGACAAAAAGCAGAGCCTGGGAGTGGTTTTGAAAAAATCTGTATATTTTTTTTAAAGCAAGGAAAGCCTACCTAAAAGTGTACACGTTGTTCATCGTAATGATGCTGATCAAGACAATAACACATTAGATAATATTTGGAAAGGTGCCCATTACAGTTGCTCTACCTTAAGTGAGAATAACCTTTATTGTCTTGCAGTTTGTGTTTGCGATTTGGTGAGAATGGCATTTTAGATCTAATCGGGGAGTTTTTATTCCTCGTGAGTCGGTTTTAATTGAATTATTGCGTTATTGTGTTATACTTACGTCGTTCACATAGTGCAACAGTAATTGTTATACTATGTAATATGCTCCCTTGAAAGTTAGTTTTTTCAATTACAATAAGCAAGTTTTAATATTTATATATATATAAGTTTAATCGAATTCGGGATGTCGTTTTATTATTGGATTCAACGATTTGGTAGGATAGTAATTTCAATACCGTTTAAAAGATCGCATGTGTTTACCTTACAATAATTTATAATAAATAGATATATGTATGAATGCACGAGTAATTTTAAATGCAAATACGTATATACCATCGTCTTATTATGGGGTATATCTTAAAAAGTACTATGTCAACCGTTTATTTTCGATCTTACCAAATTAGGCACATACATATAATTTGCCTTATTTGCATGGCTATTATATATTCATTTAGTTTTGAACAAAAACACTGTTGATGCTAACAATTTTATCTTTTCTAGACTAATGTAACATTATTATATACGAAATCGCTCTTATCGTTACATATTAAGATGAAGTAAACATTGTTGTTAGAAGTTTATTGCATTATTGATTGGTTTTCCACTTGTCCTACGTGCGCTCGTTTTGTCAAAGTTAAGTTTAAGATACTATTTACTTGTTCTTTATTTGTAAACAGAACAACCTTGTTTCAAGAGATAAGAGTTGAACCGACGAAAGTATATACTAATAAATCCTCATTTAAATTTGCGTTTTATCTCGCTTTACATCGTTAGGATCGCTTATTTAACGGAATGAAAATAACCGATGTTAAAACTATTTACCATAAAAAATGATAGTAAAAAGGTAATAGAAATATTTAAATTATTTTAATACATTATAATAAAACATTATAATAATAAAACGAAACTATTTAGTTTATTTTTCTAGTTCGAAAAGCTGGGCTGTTATAAAAAAATAGATGTAGAATTAAACTGGCTGTACATGCCTTTCAGTAAACATGAACTACTACTTACACGATCATAACAAATGTTGTGAAAATCTTGTGGTGGCGTTCAAAATTTGAAGCCTCCTAAGAAACAAAACTAACATATTTTCATATATGTTTATGGCACTATTGAAATTTTAATGCACGTTGTTGTCTCGACAATATAACGTCATGGTCAACGTATCGATCCATCGTAGTTCAATGCGTTTGTGGTGTTGTAAGGTCAATACATCCGATAGTGATTATGGTTATATGTTGTTGTCGATGTTTTGTTTGATTTATTTTGAATACGTCGGCTGATTGTCGCGTGTATTTTAAAATCATGTAAAACGTTAAACTTTCATCTTTTAATATAGTCAAACTAAATAAGTCAAACCGTTAAGTGTCTTGTGATGTTCTTTTAACAGCTGTAAAGATTGTACGTTTTTACGATTATAATATGACCGAGATGTTGTAAATGTGCTGCATATAACTCGTAAACTTCCTCTCTAAAGAGACATTTTATATTTTTACGAGAGACTTCGGCCTCGATGCGCGATATCCTGCTCTTGGAACTACACCTTACAACTGATATCGATATAACTGCATACGTATGTATAATAGGCGCATATATACCATCTTTATTTATCTTAAATTAGGCCTGTACCTATAACATTTTTTCTATATTTAAGAACTTTAAAAAATGTGTCCGAACTGTTTTCAAAATTAACGAATACCGTTATTGAAATTATCCTCTACTAAACACAATGATTGAGCTTCATGTTGAAATTGACGTAATTCTCAATCGCAATATCAAACCTACGTCGATTAGTGTTAAATAATGCAGGGTTACTCATCACAATAGAATGGGCATGTTTAAATGGCATAAACATTGGTCTCAAACGATACCGAACGCATGTTTAAACTTTTGAGAAGGTCGTAGATCACTTTAGTGGATGCCAGTTGGCCAGGGTCATGCCATGACAGCCACATATTCAGGACGTCGGGTCTCTGTGCAAAACTGGGGCGGGAAAATCAGAACTTTACAGATGGTGTGCTCTTAGGAGATAGTGGGTATGTTAAAATTGTTTTAACTAAATAAAGCGTGTTTTATATTCATGTTTAATGGAAAAAAGGCTTGAATATTATTAATTAATTGCGGAAATAAAATTGCATCTCTCGCGGTGTTCGACTAGGAGACACTAACTTTATCAACTGAGCTATTTTTTTGACACGCACAATTACTTCTCCTGCCTTAAAACAGTTTTTTTCTACCATATGACTTCATTATAGTCAACATGTAGATCTCATACACTTGATACCATGGCGCTATATATACTGAGCTAACCGGACGGCTGCCTCTGACCTACGACTTGTACCATTATATATCGTCTCTCATAGTTTCCAATTTTTATTTATAAACAGCAGAGCATTAAATATTTAAATACAATTTACAATTTTAAATGAATTTAATAATCCCCAGTTACCAATGCAAAGTGTACATGATGACTCCTTTCCTGGCGACGGATTCTGTGGCCAAGGAAAGGTACCAGCAAGCCCACGCCCGGACACGAGCAGTCATTGACAGAAGCTTTGGGAGACTCAAGCGTAGATTTGCTGTGCTTCACTCTGAGGTATTTTTTAATGAAGCAAAGTGGGATAAACATACAATTTTCAACCAAATTATCATACAGTTATTCAACCAATTGATCATACAGTGAATAATTGAATATGTACCTTTGCCTTCTAACAATTACACTATGTATTTGTATAGTTCCTTTTTAATTGCATTTAAATGACTTTGATTTCTAATTATTTTTGAACACTTAACATTTTTAAAATAATACAAAAATAATAATAATAATACATACATACATGCACACTCACGTACACACACACACTCATACACCCACACACACACTTGCACGCACGCTCGCACACACACTACTAATCCACTGATGCATAGTAAAGGAATTATTTAATAATTAATAATTCATCAAATGTGTGACCTTGGACCTCAATGCGTGACCTTTACCTTAGCCTATAGGATTATGGATGTTGAATGTGAAGCACCCCAGATGATTGAGAACAACTATAGCAAGTTTCATGGCTCTGGCTTATGTGTTAATGGAGATAAAGCTCTAATAATTTTTATTATAATGCAGTCTTCAATCTTGCAGTGTACGGAAATGGAAGCGGTACTCACATACGTGATTACATTGTCAACAGATTTTTCGCATAATTAACATAAATTGTTTATTGAATGTATGTAAGGACATTAAATATAAAGGGTATCATCTAACACAATTATTGATGAACAACATTTAAAACAAGCGCTGTTTGTAAAACACGCATGCCCCCCATATGGGCTGTCAGTTTATAGTGGCAGCCATTGTGTGAATACGTTTTTTGTCACAGTGACCTTGACCTTTCACCTAGTGACCTGATAATCGATAGGGGTCATCTGTGAGTCATGATCAATGTACATATGAAGTTTCATGGTCCTAGGCGTAAGCCTTCTTGAGGTATCATTCGGAAACAATTTTACTGTTTCGAGTCACTGTGACCTTGACCTTTGACCCAGTGACCTGAAAATCAATAGGAGTCATCTGCCAGTCATGATCAATGTACCTATGAAGTTTCATGATCCTAGGCCTAAAGTTCTTGAGTTATCCTCCGGAAACCATCTGGTGGACGGACTGACGGACGGACCGACCGACCTACCGACCGACCCACTTGTGCAAACAATATACCCCCTCTTCTTCGAAAAGGGGCATAATAATCAATGTTAATCATTTTGTATTCAATAAAGCAAAATAGCAAATTTAATTAGTCCTCGAAATATGTGCAATTGATGACATCATCAACAACTTTATGGTCTCTTCTTTTTTCATCAGCCAGCGGCATGCGAATTTTTATATCAAGAAGTTGTTTCTGAAACATATATTGCACACTTAAAGACTGATTCTTAACAAGTAATTACAACTGAAACTTAATAGATCTTTTTGATTTTTTATGCATTTACAGTACAGTAAAATGTAAGTAAAAAAAGTTAGTGATGATTACAAAACAAACAAAAGTCAGTATTTGTGATTTTCAATAAAGATATAGAAGCATTGAATTCTGAATATAATTATTAAAAAAAAAATATTCATACATCATAATTTTCGATAACAGGTTTCCAAAACTGTTATTTGCGCATAATACTGTAAATATTACTTAATAATATGAAAACAATTTGTTTAAAGTTATTTTTTTATTTATTGAATTAATGTTTAAAAACAACAAATGCTGTTACATGTTTGTACTTAATATTATTAATGTTTGTTTGATTAAATTTCCGTTTATTCAAGTGTTACATTAATTACCAGTATATATCATTTTGAATGAGTTGTATTTTGCTGCTTGTGTCATTTCATATCTGAATCAATTAATTATCATAAATAAATACATTTATTTATACAAATAATTATTGTTGATGAATATATTTTATTTATGCAGGTATGATATTTGAATAATAATATAAAATACATAATGTCACATTGTTATCACATTCCTACCTCCCGTTCTTGTTTTTCCACCTCCCCCTTGAAATATTGTATCTGCCAGTACTGAAGTTCTTCTGACTGTGTAGAGAACTTCTTTTGTTTCTTTACTGGCACTTTATTACAGCACTCACTGAAGTTAAAACGAGTATATATGCAATAAACACTAGCAACTTGTAGGATGAAGTATATGTAGTTTAATATATTTTAAATACACTTTTCTTAACAACATATGATAATTGAATAGTACATAATATAATTATCACAAATAATAATAGTATTCTTGATAGTAGTAGAAGAGAGGTTGGTGTTGCAGCGACGATGACTACTTAAGTAACTAGCCATTATATTAGTAACTACTTTTAGTAGCATTAACTATAAGTAGAGAAAGTCCAAACTACTAGTAGTAGTAAATTATATTAGTTTAAGTAAATACTAGAATTAACAGTAACTACTAATAGTAATTTTATTGGTACAAATTACAATTAATGGAAGAAGAAATATTTATTGTAGTAGAAGTTTATAGTAGTAGTTGTAGTGATACATATAATAATACAAATATTAATAAGTAAATACTTTTCACTTTTATTATAATTTGAGTTGTTTTATCAATACTTTGTTCTTACCTTTAGTGCTCCATGGATAGTTGTGTTTGTTTTATTATTATTTTAGAAACATTATTTCATATATCTTAACTGCTCCGTTGATTGTACTGATCCCACAGCGGACGCAACTGATATGTTGGAGAGAAAGTGAAGACCATCTGTAAACAAACAACATCAGTATGGTGTGTGACCTATATAGCCCACAACAGAAGAGACTAAGAAAATACTGTACCAACAAATGGCGGAAAGCCATGTGTTTTAACCGGGTCATTGTAAAAAATTGGATACTTATGAACATGATTCCATATGAATTGGTGAGTGTTATTGTTTGATTATGATTCGTTAATTTTCTTGTGCATTTTGAGATGGCACGTTGATGAAAATAGAACGATTATTGGATTAAATAATGGATGGACATTGGGAAAATCCCTGTTACTGTAGATAGCTGTTTATCAAAGCAGACGGCTGTTGGCAGTTCATGGTTTACATAAACATTACTGGCTATTATTTGTTGCTTTTAATGACAAAAAATATTTTCAAAACAAACCAGCTTCATCGCTGTCCATTCCTCCAGGAATCCCATTAAAAGATGCCGCATCTTCATACAGTTCGGCAATGCGAACTTTCTGGTCATCGGCCACAGCTGTCAAGGTCCCTCCACCGGTTTTACGCCTTTCTAATGTTTCACTCGTGACTGCAGCCTTACTTTCTCGCTTCAAGTTTTGCTATTTATTGCTGAATTCATCCGCAGGTCTTACTGCAATTCCTTGAGCACAAATCTCTTCTGCTATTTTTGTCCACATATCTTTTTTCATTTTATTGTTCAAAGTGTTGGAAAATTTATTTGTTAGTATTTAAAATGATAAGTGCAAGAGAAAAATAATAACTGGAGTTAATAATTGATATGATAATCATTGCTTGACAGAATCACAATTGACCTAAATATTTATTATCCTCGCCGAATTTTTTTTCGGAGGGGATATAGTAATAGTCTATGTCCGTCTGTCCTTCCGTCCGAAACTTTGTCCAGAGCATAACTCCAAATCTATTAAATGGATTTACTTTAAACTTATCATTAACAGATGGCAACTAAGAGAAGTGCAGTGATAAAAAACCATTACTCTATCTACCTTAGTTTTTTAATAATGTCCCCTTTTATATAACTTCAAAGTAAATTTTTGTCCGGAGCAATATCTAAATCTACTAAAGGGATTTATTCGAAACTTGAAATATGAACAGATGGAAACTAGGAGAAGTGCAGTGACCAAGAACCATTATTATATCTACCTTAGTTTTTTTAATTATCTCCCCTTTTATATAATTTAAAAATAAATTATTGTCCGTAGCATAACTCTAAATGTACTGAAGGGATTTACTTGAATCCTAAAATATAAACATATCGCAAGTAGGAGAAGTGCAGTGAATAATAACCATAACTCTATCTACCTTAGTATTTGAATTATCTCCCCTTTTATAGTATTTCAAAGTAAATTTTTGTTCGGAGCATAACTCAAAATCTACCAAAGGGATTTACGTGAAATATAAACAGATGACAAGCAGGAGAAGTGCAGTGACTAAGAACCATAACTATATCTACCTTTTTTTTTTAGTTATCTCCCTTTATTTAATTTCAACGTTAATGTTTGTACGGAGCATAACTCTAAATCTACTGAAGGGATTTACTTGAAACTTTAAATATAAACATATGGTAAGTAGGAGAAGAGCAGTGACTATGAACCATAACAATATCTACCTTAATATTTTAATTATCCCCCTTTGTTTAATTACAAAGTACATTTTTGTCCGGAGCATGACTCTAAATCTACTGAAGGGATTTACTTGAAACTAGAAATATAAACAGATGGCAACAAATAGAATTGCCGTGAACATGTACCATAACTCTTTCAGCCATAGTTTTTGAATTATCTTCCTTTATTTGTTTTACAAATATTATTCTACTCTCTAAAACAAATGTTGTCATACAAGCAAACGCATTTCGGCGGGGATTTGGCACTACTGTGACAAGCTCTTGTTTATGTGGTGATGTATTTCAAGAGTGCCTTAAGATTCCTAGAACATATTGACTTAAAACAAATAAGCCCGATAGCGGAAATGACTAACCATTTCATGTTCATGAACCGGTTTTAAAATACTTTGTAGACTTAACTACTAGGCCACCTGATAAACTTCAACTATACTTTGCCCTAGGTCAGTAACCGACTAAAGACATCCTAACATAATACTGATGAACGATGAGTCTGTTGTGTCCTATATTATCAATGCTAGTTAAAATAATAAGTCCATTTCAACCTCAAGACTAATAATACCAAACAGATTCGTTAAATTGATATCCCCCGCCAAATAAATTTTGATTATTGATGGGTGCAAAACAAACAGAAAATTTTATTTGAAGGGTTGTACCCTTTCTCACTTATTTAAAAGTTACAACATAAAAAAGCATCAATGGGCAATAACTCTTATTTAAGAAAGTGTATGGTTACCGATTTTGTGCATGGCACTTCTCCTCATTGATATCTTAAAATCCATTACATTCCATCTTTAAATCGTGTATATAATCTGCGATATAGCCCTGAAAAGTAACATCAGACATGAACAATACTACATATGTGCTAGGTTATGTTTCTTGTGAATGGCACTTAATCTCATTGACAATTATAAACCCATGGAATTTCATGTTAAAATTTTGTATTTATAGTTTCTGAGATATAGCCCTGAAAAGTTACATCATAAAAAATTAACAAAGGGCAATAACTCTTATTTAAAGGGATCTTTTCACGCTTTGGTAAATTGACAAAATTGAAAAAAGTTGTTTCATGTTCGCAAATTTTCGTTTTAGTTATAATATTTGTGAGGAAACAGTAATACTGAACAATTACCATGCTCTAATATAGCCATTATATGCATCTTTTGACGATTTTAAAACCTAAAAATTATAAAGCGTTGCAACGCGTAACGATTGAATAATTTGGAGAGTTCTGTTTTTGTCGTTAAATTTTGTGCACCTACGAGGATTGTTTATATAATGTATAAAATACGTTAAGAATGTGTACTCGGCGGAATAGCTCAGTAGGCTAAAGCGTTTTTACTTCAGGACTCTGGCAGAACTCCAGGGGTCACTGGTTCGAAACCAGCTCAGGGCAATGTTCTTTTCCTTTTTTTTATTTTATTCTTGATTTTTTACTGGAGCTTTTACGATCCAATGTTTACATTTATCAATATAAATCATTTAATGAATAAGTTAAAAAATGCCAAAATCTGTGAAAAGGCCCCTTTAAGAAAGTGAAAGGTTATGGTGTATATGCATGGTTCTATATATGAGATATAGCCCTGTTACATCATACAATAACACTTAGAAGAAAGGGCAATAACCGTTATGTAAGAAAGTGTACGGTTATGGTTCTTGTTCATTGATAATTATACACCCATGAAGTTTCATGTTAAAATATTGTATAGTATCTGAGATATAGCCCTAGTTTCATCATACAAAAACAACAAAGAACAATAACTCTTATTTCAGAAAGCGACTGGTTATGGTTCTTGTGCATGGCACCTCTCCTCAGAGATATTCAGAGATACTTATACACACATAAAGTTTCATGTTGGAAACTTATATTGAGTTTCTGAGATAAAGCCCTGACAATTTTGTGAAAGACTGCACTGACAGACAGACCGACGGTACGTTTAAGTATATTTAGCAGTACCAGAGCCAAACCGACAATGACCAATCAAGCTTATTGACAGACTAAAAAAACGGTGATAGTGGTAACTATGATTGTGTGAAATATATTATAATAAAATAATGTCCTGAATTGAGTGTACATGTGAATTAGCTAAAATAATGATAAAAAGAGCGATTGGGAGTATACATTTCTGGAACTGAATTTTGTTTATAATCAATTTTTAACATTTTGTATCTAAAATAAATATATAATCTGAAAATATTTTCTTAAATCAATGTTATATGTTTGTATTAAAACACGCAGCAACACTGTAAATTACGCATAACCATATTTATTTAAAACGTAATGCATGTACATCATCGATATATATAACATTTGAAACGAAAATCGTTTTAAAATTCAAATGTTTGCATGGTGTTAGAACTACTATTTTGAAATATTTGTTGTAAAAAAAGATGTCCAAATATATCTGCAAGGTGTTAAAACGCGAAATGAAGTTTAATTGAATCAAACATGCGTTAAATATTACTTGTCATCAATCTAATATTTTTCAAGGCGACTGATCTAAGCAATCTCACGGTTGTACTGCATGAATCGTCAGATTTTCGGTTTATCTGACAGATTTCACGATCTGACAATATTTACGCTACAACGGCCTCAGCAGTTAATAATATTTATTACTTAAAACGATTTTAGAATAAATACCGTCACGCAGATACTTTTTTTTAATTATTTTTTTTCAATTTTGATATTTTAATTCATTTTTTTCCGCAATTAAAAAGAGATTTTCAACATTGATTATGAGTCAATCTGAAGGGAAAGCGGCTCAAGAGACGAGTGTTTTGATTTGCTGTTCAGAAAATGTGTACGTCGACGGACAAAAATGTACGTCGACGTACAAATTGTACATCGACGTACAAATAAAAACGTCGACTAGTATTTCATATTTGTACGTCGACGTACAATTTTTGTACTTCGACGTACATATTGTACGTCGACGTACATTTCTCATTTTACCTAGTAGGTCTTGTTGACTTTCGACCCAAATGGTACGCCATACCTTTGACCATGCAAAACTTGTCCAACACAAAGATATGTGATGCCAATAAACTAGCTTGGAACAAACCCGTAAATAAGAACAATAACTTTTACTCGTGTCAGCGGCACCGCATATTTACTGTTTCGTAGATTAAATCTTCTTTCGTTGTCGCATTACGTCACTTCTTAAAGTATTACTGGTTCTGTACATATTCTCGTCAGATTAAGTTTGTTCATGAGCTACATGTGACTCCGTATTTATCGATGCCATATGAGTTTCCCGTGTGATTTCACTGAACATCGGCGATCTGCCACATAGTTACCGTTATCTTATATCCCCATTCCAAGAGGTTACGAAATGATGTTGTTGTACATATAATATATTGTGCAGTGTGTAAACATCCAGTATTTTTCATGTGCGACATTGATCTTAGCGCAAAGTTGACAGGAAAACTGGGTATTTTCACAGTCAACAGGACACGGATAGGGTAATAAGGTTATTCGTGTATTCCTATACGCCGCATAACATAAATACACATAATTTAATTCCGAAATACCTCTTCTAAGAGTTTGTCCCGGAATTGAATTAGATAAGAACCATCAATATAAGCAAATTTCAATTTTCTTAAAATTTAATTTAGTAACAAAACTCGATAAACAACGTATGCTATAGTTGCCGCGAAGAAAAGGTATATCCGGTTCGGCACAGAAATCACTATAGTGCTGGCTTAAGTTCGGCCTATTCTTAATTTATACGTCACACCGGAAAACCGTCTCCCTCAGGGCAACATCCATGTTTTCTATATACACAGTTATATCTTGTACGCAAACAATATGTAATCTGCTTTACAGTCCACACATGGAGATAATGCGCTATAAAACAAACCCTTAAGTCTAAACGATTTATCAACACTGTGCCATATAGACAAATACAAATCAAACCGAATATACCAATATTTTATTAGCATAAACGTAAAGCAATAATGCAACGGAATTTTCAAACGGAGTAGGAAGAACAAAATATATGGCTTAGTATTGAGAAAACGTAAGACTTGTTTTCTTAAAGTGTAAAATACACATATCTGATTATCAACACGCTATCAATTAACATAACATTTTAGTAATTTGTTTAACACCAAACTATTAAGAAATGTAAATATAGCTATAAATATAATCATCTCTGTTCTAAAATACATATACCTTAAAATCTGATATCACATTATGTATATGTTTCACCTGTCAATGAAAAAAAAAATTCAATATATGTGTTCTAATACAAAAGCATGTTTTATCACATGCCATACCCTGTTTACCATGTAATATAACCATTACATATATTTAATATTGCACATGTGTAATATACTTTTAAAAGCGTTTTCATTGGCTTAGTTTTCGTTTATTGAAAATCGCATTTTGTTATATTGCTGAAATGACGTTGCAACGACAAATGACGTCACGAAATGTAAACCAACATTCGAGATTTTCCACTATGTTTGCATAAATTTTTATTTAATTATCTCATTTAAAAGCATGTGATAAAAAAGTTCTGACACTCGTTGTCATATCATACCATATTTTATTAAACTCGTAGAGGAAATTCGTTAGTAGGCTCTCCAAAGGCTCGCTTACTAACGATATTCCTGAACTCGTTTAATAAAATATGGTATGATATGATGTGTCAGATCCTATATATATATCAAATTTGATATCGCTGCATATGTTTCTCTCTTGTTGGCTCGTTTAGCTCATAAACACATTTTTTTATCGAACCTCATAAGTGTTCTGGTTCAAAAACAACATAACACAATATATTAACATCGCCGACTCCTGATTTACCAACATACTATTACAATGAGATTATCTCTTGTGAAATTGTTTAATATTCGGTTTTAAAAAGAGTCATTGTAAATGATTTCAGAAAGAAGTATTAACAATATATCTAACTGATAAATATAGTATATTCCTGGTTCGCCGTATCAAAGAAATTTCGTGTTTTGCGTTTTAGGCCTAACAACTATTTGCAAAATATAAAATGTTTGATTGCATGTCTGTTTAATTAATGTTAATTAGTTTGGCGTCTTACGTCCAACAACTATTTGCAAAACATAAAAATGTTTAATAAATGTTAATCTGTGTGCACAATACTCATAATAATACGCACAAAAGCTCGCCGCCAGCGGTGATTGTTTTACTGCTTATACGTATCAGTTTCGGTCACAACTGTATATGCTCTTATGCTACTCGACATTTTTACCGATCATCATCTATTTTTGCAAAAACATGTCATCGAATTTAAACCAGCATTAACACTTCGATAAAAAATTATTCCGTGTATTTACATACTCCAAGAATATTTTTACAACGAACAGCATTATTACTTGACGAATTGTTTTGATTAGTTTTGCATTATTTGTTTGTGCCATGAAACACGTCTTTACCGTCATGTTGGTATGATTCCTGTTTCTGTGTCCTGGCAGCTGTCGGGAAAAAGGCTTCACGTCCTTAATAAACTGGTTTATAAAAGTCGTGAATACTGTTTTAAACACATTGTTAATGAAAACAATATGTATGCAATTAAGCGAACAAAAATTTATTTGATTCAATCAATACAATATCGTATATATTTGATCATCACCATAAATAAATTAACAAATATTTACAACACCCTCATTGGTTTTGAGCAATTATTTTCAGGGGAGGTAAAAGCTGCGAAATTCAACACCGCATTCAAACATGCGATGTTTATTGTTCCAATTGTTCCGCAATCGGTGCGTTTTATTTATATGTCTGCAGCAGATATATAGAGTAACACTATACCGCCAAGAGCATTATATCTGGGTATACTGTAATTTTAAAAGGATTTTATCAAATTTTATAACTTAGCACGAACAACCAAAGAAACAATAACAAATACATTGTAATAATAACTCAAATAAAAAAAATGAATATTAGCTTATTTCTTGTTATGAACGAATTTTTATATCATTAAAGCTAAACTTACATTTCATGAAGATATCCATGGCATACTAATCGGAATTGCAAATTGCATTTAATTTAATTTCCGTTGTTTATATTATGTTTTATTGCAGTCTTTTCGGGCTTTCTAAAACACTTATGCCAAGTGCCCATGAACACTTAGACCTCTGTGTATACCTCAATTTATTGCTTTTTTCATCACGTTGTTAAACTGGTTTCTAGTAAGACGGTAGCCTTCTTAACCGTAGCACTTTCGTGTTTAATGAAAGCATTTATATACGTTCTTGTGTCTTGTGCTAGTAAAACCTTGGGTGTTATTTTGTTGTTCAATGATATATTGTTTTACCCGAGTACTAAAATAGCAAGACTAACTTTTGATAGATAATACAGGGGACCGTTTCAATAAACATAGTAATACACATTTACGATACGATACATTTTTCTAAGATGCATAATTTCTTAAGTCCATATCATATGTTTATAAATTTTCAGTACGAAATTACTTCTTTGGCATCTCTAGCGCCGTATGTATTTGACGATCATAGCGAGCTAGGTCGTCTACTTATTGAGATTACACAATTCTTTCGTAAGTTAACATTGTAGTACGATCGTTTATGAAACGGTCCCCAGTATTTTACTTCTGCGTGTTTTTAACAAATTGCATATTGTGCTGTAGTATTTTTCATCCATGCTTTAAACGGTTTATGATGCATAAAGCCTTGTTTCCGCTGAGTAATGTCCCGACAGTAATTGATGTATTACCAAGCATGTCAATTAAAACAAGATTGACCGTAAATAATGTAAAAGCTTTTAACACTTTACATTGATTAATAACTTTGTACGTTTTATGTTACAGCAAACATGAATCAGCAATAACGAGATCGCCCTTTACATTGTATATAAAGATGCGTTGTATTATTGTGAAAGCAGTTACAGTTTCGACTTAACAACAGGAAAATGTAAGTAAAACGTATTTGTCATGTTTATTTTCTATGTTTGTATGTAGTTATGTTATATGTTTTATAACAGGTTAAAGCGTTGCCCGCCTTTAAAAAGAAGATATTGTGTCTTATTTATTCAACAAAAAACACCATAATTTATGCTGTTTCTTTTGGAAATCATTTGGTGCTATATGAAATTAATGGTATCGTTAAATTTGTAAAAGATTGATACAACGCATGTTTAATAATTCAATATAAATATTTTGATTATTTGGAAATTATCTTATTTTTACGCATACGTTATTGTAGTATGTGCATATTTTGCCAAAATATGGGACGCAGTTATAAGGTTCTAGCATCAGGATTAGACGAAAGCATTACAACTTCTGTAAATACAATGATGTAAATATGTAGATACAAGCTTAATTGATAAACTTATTGGGTGTCATTTTGTAATACCCAATCATTTATTCTGAATTGTCAGCTGAAGCTACTAACATTCTTGTTTTATGTCGTAACTTTTTCATATTCCAGATTGTTTGAAATCAAAACTTTAAATATTATTTAAATTAAGCAAAAACACTACTTGATAGTAAAGCAGGACTAGTGATTACTAGTGTCCACCTTCTGGCTAAATATTTGTAAATTTGTGAAACAACAATTTATTTTTAGCATTGGTGCTTTAGTTAAAGTTAATTTAAATTTCTTAATTATATGGCTTTACAATAATATGGAGAAAGATTACTCATGTTCCATAACACAGCTATATAGAACACATGTGCCTGTGAATAAGGTATCGCCTTGAATCTGATTTATTATAAATTGTTTTATGTTCAATAATGATTTTTTGAATATGTATTTATAAATACAGACAAAAATGTCTAATATATGTATGACGGTATTGGCTTCAAACGTGTTTTTTATTTGTTGATGTACATATTATGATACAGCTTATTATTTCACTGCAGACGGCAGTCAAATAAATACAACCATTTGATCTCGTTTCATTGCATTTTAAAATTCATAAGTTTTGAAAATAATTCAAATGTTTTCACTAACAACTATGTTTTTTAATTAAATATAGGATGCGAATGGTGATTTGCTGCGTCATGCTGGTGTTCCTGACGACAGCCGGTAAGTGGTTCTTGGAATCATGTTTTTTTCCGCAGTGTCCATTAATTATTCAAATGCGTTCGAGTTGTCAAAACTGTTTTCATTTACGAAATAAGTGTAAAAACGAAGAAACTGTAAATAAACGCAATTTTATTGCGAATAAGTAGATTGGTTTTAAACAAGTCCTTGATAAATAATTAAGTACAATAAGCCAATTTGTGTTATATATTCAATAACGGAATAGCATAATAATGCTTTATTGTAATAATATAACTGATTTTGATATGCCAAAGAAAGTATTATTTAAAATATTTATAGATGTCCAATTTTAATGTGTAGCGTAAATGTATGTATCCGGTGGTTATATGCACTCTTGTTAAATTATGTCATGTTCGTTTTCTCAACTTTGTGTTTATGTACACATATATTATATCACAAAGGGACATGCGAATGTTATTTTCCCAATGCAATAGGTGTTGATGCCACAATAGGAATAGGCTGCCCGTGCCCGTACAATTACCAACCGGTCTGCGGAATAAACGGCCGAACATACCCAAACTATTGTACTCTCAGATGCGCGTGAGTATTAAACGATCTTATTTAGAGTTAAACTTCGCGAATGTGCTTGAATTGTAGTATAACTCACTTTATTATGTGTTTCAAAAGTCAACAATAAACATGAAGAAGAGGTTTGTTAATTACCAGAGTTTACAAACTAAACACATTATTTGAAACCGATACATTTCGTCAACGAAACATGCATTATCTGTTTGTTTGTTATACACTTGTGATCATAACACCAGACACGCCTTAATGTATGTTTGGATGAGACAGAGTGTGTTTGTATGACACATAGTGTGTTTGGACGAGACGGCGTGTTTTTGAATGAGACATAGTGTGTTTGTATGACACATAGTGTGGTTGGACGAGACGGCGTGTTTTTGAATGAGACATGATGTGTTCGAATGAGATATAGTACATTTGAATAAGACAGTTGTTTTTGAATCAGACAACGTGTGTTTCAATGAGACAGTGTGTGTTTTGAGTCGATCAGTCTGTCAACTGCTAGCTAATAGTCTAAATTATATCCAATGAAATACCTGCAATAGTTTACACACTATTGAACTATAAAACCGTTTTTAAATTATATAGACATATGTTAAAATGGTGGATGCGAACCATTTATATTTCAAGAAGCAACATTATCGTTTTAGCTGTTGTTATTGTTTTCAGTGGGGTGCCGAAGTTGAAATGGGGCAAATGCTGGGGACAAAAAGGATATTGATGGAATGCAAGCAGCTGTTTATATGAAGTGATCTGCATAAACCATATTTTTAAAACCATACCTTGTTTTGTTCTTATTCATAAACTCCATATTAAAACAAACTATATGTACTATAAATCACAAAAACATTGAACTCATGTTCATATTATTTTGATCGAAATACAACTCCCTACCAAGTGTTAAAATAAACTGAGCTTTTGCATCATTTATTTGTCTCACTGACATCAACACATTGATTTAATACACCATTACATATATATTAGTTTTTATGGTAATATAACCTGCTGCAAATGAAAGCAGATTGCCTTATTAGAAGCTGGTATATAGGATGTCACAACTGGTTTATTTTAATATACATACACATTTTGAATAGTGTATGTGCACACCAACGCGTGAAATTACCATCATAAATACATATGATACTACGCCTTCATTAAACTCATAATTATACAGTAATTACTCATAGCAACATCATTTCAATTTCGGTAATACAACATACCTAAGATTTTTTTAAATCTCGCATTTTATTACTCCGTCGAGTTTAATTTAAGTCGTGTTCCATTTCAGCCGTCGTTTGCCTCTGAAGTCGTCGTGATCCATTAAGTCGACTTGTCTTATTCAAGTTACCGTGTTCTTTTGAAGCCGTCGTGCTTTATTTTAAGTCTCTGAGTATAACAATATTGGTGTCATTGTTTATGGTTTGCTATAAGAAATGTATGTACATGCTGAAAGAAGCAAGTATGATAGAACATAACATAGATCTGAAATCATCGTTTGTATAAAACTTATAAATTGTCTTTTATGCTAACCATAAAATGTATTAATATTAACATGAAGCAATATTAATGTCCGTTTTTTATTTGTGTTTGAGATTTAAATCCATCAAACAAGTACAATGAACAGATAAAGCATCGCGGTTTTTCTAGCGACATTAATATTTCATTGAATATGAATACTTCAATACATGATTGTAACAAAACTGTGTTCAACAGGGGACTTTGTATTGACTGTAACAAACAACTATACTACAACCATTTCCATTTTGTGCGCTACACCATCAACACCTTTTAACAATAAGAGTTAAAAGTCACATTATGTCATATATCAATCCCGACATAAATGTCACACGCAAAACAAAATAACACCACTGATGCGGAAACCAGTTAATATTACAGCTATGCAAACTGTTCAACATCACCATCAAATTTAAAAAAAACAGGAAGTATTTTATTTAGGGGGAGCGGGGAGGAGTTGTGTTTATGATGAAAATAACAATGTCACATGCACAATTATTTGTATGTCTGTATTCGATATCCGAAAAGTATCAAGATATCCTTCCTTATCAGAAGAAAGATATATATAGGTTCTACATAATGCAGATGTTTCGTGCATTTTTTTATAAATGTCATTGATACATATGATACATAATAACTAATAATAACACTACACGTAACAATAGTGTTTCCATGATTTCATTCCGAATCTTTATTCAGATCGGCAAGATGTGTTCCTACTGGTATTAATCATACATATATTGTCGCTTCTATTCACTAAATTTGTGCAGTGTCATTGCGGCAGAAAATAAAATTAAAGGACCATACCTCATTTTGATTGACAGTACAATATGTTAGATCAGTCAAGTATGTGGGAAATCAGTTAGTTCCAACGTTTTATTAAACGAATTCCATTGGATATCACAATTCGTCATAACTAAACTTTTTTATTAGAATGCGGCGCGTATGTTTGGTTGTTAATAATGCATTATTAACCAAGTACCTCAACTGCACTTTCTTGTAACATGTGCATGCATTCAGAATTCATTTGATTGTTGTTTGTCAATGTCTCAAACTTGTATGGACTGTTCGCGCGAATAAAGCAATGCCTGTTGTTGTGATATATGTAGTTTAAATTCGTCCACTTCAGTATTCCCCACATACATTTAAAATAATAATTATTGCCATATAACAAACATGTCGCTCTTTGTTGACTTTTACCGTTTCGCTTACACCATCAGCGGCTGTTTTACTTTGAATAAAAGCGAATGTAAACGAATCAAATACATTGTGCAAACAGGTAAAACTAATGCGTTTGCGATTTTACATTGGCGTACATTATTTGTTATTTATTTGCGTTAGTTAAAGGTTTGTCATTTACAGTGTGCATAATGGAAACCAGTTCAGTACATCTATCATCCGGAACGCTTTGAAAGCATGCCAGTTGTATTGTATATTGCATTCTCGTTCAGTTACATACATTTTAAGCGGTTAAACATCATATACAACACGATCTATTTGTTGCGAGTAGCTTGTTAATAATTATCAATTTAAGTTTGCAACAGCATTTTGCTTATACTCTATGCAGTATAAATCATAAATACAACTAATAGTAATAATACTAATGAAGAAAGGTACTTTATTTTCTAAATAAGTCATATAAAAGAACAACAGAAAACGTTGAACACAGCAGTAAGGTATGATATTACCGATACCAGATGTCGAAGCATGAGGGAAAATTTGCATTTCTTTGGTATTCCTGAGGTTCGTGACAGTGAAAAAAGATTAAAGATTCGGACTGTGTAGATAAGGCATTACATATCATAGAAACCAAAATGTGGATAAAGAGTGCAAAAGAGACAATCAAAATGCACAGAGCGCGTAGAATAGGCAAGTACAGTCAACACAGGACACGACCTATAGTCGCAAAATTCGCCTATTTTCCAGATAGGGAATGTGTAAGAATAAGTCACACAAAGCTTGAACGTCAATACGGTTTCAGTCACCGATATCCGCCGGAAATTATGGAAACCTGGAAGCGCCTCATAATCATTATGCTCGAGGCACGGAAACAAAAAAGAGGCTTCCATCGTTGGTGACAAATTGTACATATACAGGATACTGCACCAGCAGTAATAGCAACCAAGGAATCGCTAGGACAGTAAAGAGAGTGGCGTACGAAGTATTGCATGGAACATCGAAGGTCTAACACACCAGAAAGGGGCAAATAGAGACTTAAGTAAATATCTAGACCATTTTGACAGTATATTGCTAGGTAAAACATGTACTAATAGCATGTAATAATAATACCATTGAATTACAATGTTATAAATTAGTTCACTCGTACAGAAAATACCAAAATCGACTAGCGAAACGTAACAGTTGAAGCATTTTAGTTTATATGAAAAATAATATTGTTAAGGGCGTTATACCAGTTACAAATAATTACGATTATTTTCATGTATTTAATTAGATACGACTTTTTCCAAAATGCAGAATATATGTAAATTCTATTAACCTATATTGCACTAGAAAATTCACCTGCTCATGGTAGTGTCAATACAGATGCTTGTTTCCAATTAGAATACGATATATGTAATTTTCAAAACAAAGGAATAGTATTAGCTTGAGGTGATTTTAAACGAGGGTAGGGAAGAAATTTGACTTTTCTGTTACGATCGACATGTAAAATGACGAAATTGATATTTGCATTCCGCAGGTATCTAAATATAATAGAACTAACGCATTTGACGACGGATGACTGGAGTTATGCAAAGCTCGTGATTTACGAATATGTAACGGTCGAATAGGGAGCGATGCGAGTGTTGGTAAATTCATCTGTTTCGCGCGCATAATGGCAAAAGCGTCGCTGACTATTTGTTAGCAGGTTACATTTATTTCGACCATATAAGGAATTTGACCGTGCAAGCTTTTACCGAATATTCAAATCACAAACCACTATTATTTGATTTAAGAACAAATAATATCTCCTCTTGATATAAACGCTGAAAGCTGTTACCTTAAATGGGATAAAACTTATAGTGATCAGTGTTTATGTATATAGCTACAGCCATTAACCGGTTATGCAAGAACCTATATCAATGCAAGAAATAACTTACGGAAATGGTCGACCGATTCACAGTGTTTTTCAATAATCACAGAACTAAATATTTTAAGAAATTTGAAAAACGGCAAAAATGCTCACAGTATTCAAACACAAGTAAACAATGGTTTTATATGGTATGTAAACAAAAACGATAAATATATAGATATTGAGAAGTTAAACAGGTACAACTTGTGTACATGTAAATATGGTTATAGAAGACATGTGATGCTTACAGCGAAAAAAAGATTACAAGTATCAGTGCGGTAAAAAATACGGTATTTTAAAACTTTTATTTTTTTCGTCAATCTGGTTGACGGTCCCTTTAAGTATCAATAAGAAATTTATTTTATCTATGCCAATTATAATATAGATGGTGGCAACAAGGTCGAAATCCGTCATTTTTGCGCTTTAAAACTTAAAAATAATCGCGTTTGTCGAAATGGACGTATACGTCAAGATATCCTACTTTCGGTTTTATAAGCGTAACAGTTTGATAAATAATAAATTACTTGCTCATTAGGCTATATATTTACTTGTATATATGCCCATTAGAATATATATGATGGTTACATGGTAGAAATCCGTCTTTTTTGCGCTTTAAAACTTAAAAATAATCGCGTTTGTCGAAATTTACATATATGTATTGAAATCCTTCAAAACAGGTAACGTTTGAAAAATAATACAGTATTTGCTAACACGGCTATAGATTTAATTGTATCTATGCCAATTAGAATATATATAGTGGTTTCAAGGTAGAATTCCGTCTTTGGCGCTTTAAAACTGTAAATAATCGCGTTTGTCGAAATGGACGTATACGTATAGAAATCTTACATTCGGTTTTAAAAGCGGTACCGTTTGAAAACTAATAAATTACTTGCTAACTAGGCTATAGATTAAAGGACAATTTTGCACACATGCAAATTGCATATATATGTTTTGATTAACATGTATTTCATTTCAAGGTGTGTTGCTTTAAATGCCATTTTAAAGAAACATTATATTTTGAAAGTAAATCCCCATTCTTCAAGTGAAATTGAGCGAATTTACGTCGTAGGCTATGATAATAAAACCTTGTTTAAGCAATTTCTTAGTTAATATTCGATTACGATCATTAAGATATTGAAAACATGAACATGCTCTGGCGTAACGTACCAACAGCGAAATGTAAATATCATAGGATGGACCTTTAGTGATGGTATCATCTAGGAACGGAAAATTCACAATTTCAAAGTTAAAGTAATCCCGTGTGTCGTATACACGTTTCTTAAATATATTATTATTACTAGTTAGATGTAAGTATAAATACGCAGCATCTGTATTGGATTGACACGATATTAAAGACTAGTTTGTTCAGGTAGAATTTGTGCATATATTGTTGAAAGTAAGGGTTATCGGAAATTTTGTTAGATTATATGATGTAGTTTGTGAAAGTTATTGTGAGATCGTTTGAACATAAAACACTCGTCATATTATTATAACATTATTAGCAGCCTTATCTGCAGATCTTATCTAGATATATGAGTTTCCCCACTCTAATCTCAATCGCAATAATAACCAAGAACAATTAAATATTCGTTTTCTTTTAAATGGAGTTAACACATTGTGCATTATTCAGAGATAGTATGTATGCTTATATCCATCATACGTTGCATTAAAATAAATTAAAGGCAAATTACTCCCACCAATTTAAGAGGACATAATAATTTTATATGGTAGCAACTGAATGTTTTTCTGATAGTGAAAAATTGACTTTTGCTAAAGTTACATATTTAAAAAACTATTAGACACTTATTATTATGAAGTCACCAATGTTTGGATTGGGAACACCTAGTCTTGTCTACCGATTAAGAGGCAAATATCATGACATTTGCGATAGCGTTATGGCTCTCCAGGTGCTAGCAAGTACATATATTATGTTCAATCAAATATAGAATTACCTGTCTAACTATATCTTGCTTTGAACTATCAACGTGCAACAATCTGGCAATTATTTACAATACAATCATATTAAAAACAAACAGTAACAATGGTTGTGAGTCTGCCTTCATTCAGCTTATTTCCTGATGTTCATGAATACAGTTATGTTCTAATAAGTTATTAACTTTGCTGGAACACTATACAAAAGGTCTTTAATTGAGCCCTGCAAGGGGCTGGATAGGGCATTTTCCTCCCCTGAGATGGTTCGTATATCAAACCCTCGTTTAACTAGTAATATCCGTTTTAAAGTTAGCACCCTCTTAAGCGTCATTATCAGCATCATTTAATAAATTTTGACTGAAAATCACCATCGATCTTTTTATTATGTTCATCATGTAAATAGTGTTAGCATTAATGTAAGCGCATTATGTTTAATCGCTTGTAGCTCTCAACCATATCGCATTTTATTTCTTTTTGCAGTCCCTGCTTATGGATGCTTTTAATTGAATGGTGCACATTGTAAACTGAAAGACGCCGCTACGAATGTTAAACTATTTTTGAATGAGTGAAATGCAAATATTATTATTTGATAAAACAAATGCTAGATGAATAATTATCGAAATATACGATTCGTCCAAATAATCACTTTTTAACGAATATTAATGTTTTATCACAGTTTAATATACTGGACATTTATTCCATGCAGAGAATTGAGTCGATAGCATTTATATCCTTACTGTTTATGCTCTTCAAGATTTTCAAGCGACCGCGTCGTTTCTAGAAACGATCGTTTGAACCTGCGTTCGCGTTATACCTCGTGCCCGGAGCGCAGAAATAATGCAAAGACACAATATTCTGGTTTCCTTAATGCTCTTATTCTTTCCGCAATACATTTGAAACTTGGAGAGATATTCATAGGATTGTGATATGTTTAAGAAAGCGTTTTTGACAAAACCCGCCCAATTATTTGCCCTTTGTTTAAATCGCGCGCTAACATATCATTTTTGAATCTATTTTGCAATTACTTTGTTTCTCACAGGGAAAACACTCATGTAAACGACCTGATATGCTTCACAGCAATACCTTCAATATACATATCACATGTTGAAGTAAATTTAAAAGTGTAGCTTTCTGTAAGAACAATATTGAATGCATAGTCGCACAGTTGTTTTTTTCTCTTGGTTTAAAGCGTGATGTGTATTTTTAAAAAGGGTGTTGTTTTTAACATTTTTTCGTTTATAGAGGGCTTCGAAAAATAAACTTGTTCTTCTAGTATTTGAGTTCTGTTTGTTATATCTTTGCCATTGACTACTAATTTGTGCACAGTTGTGTGTTCACTTCTACGTTGTTCAATGTTTGCAAAGTATATTGTATTTTTTTCATTGTGTTCAACATGCTGTGCACGCGCTCTTAGTATTATTCCATTGAGATGTGTATGATAGATTCCATCTAATATTTGTTTTTTTTTAAATGTTATTTCATTTTCAATGTCGGTGGTATTATTTTAGTTTGTTTGATGCAATTGTTTTTCAAGTGTTTCAATGGTTTAGATGGTTTCAGTTTCAAGTTTGTGTGTTTCTTTTTGTTTAAATGATGTGTATCTAATTGTTGTGTTACGTATATTTCCGTTAATTACTTCCCATAAGGTGTTTGGGTTTGCATCATTATTATTTTGAACTGTATTTTACATTTCCTGTTTAATTTGTTTTTGAGTTTAAGTTCAACTAGAGAGTGGTCAGTCATAAATCCTGGTTTTATGTTACATGTGTCAATAATGTTGCAAAGAGATTCAGATATTAAAAAATAGTCTAATCTACAAAATGCTGTTGGTTTTGTGTTTGAGTGCCAGGTGAATTTGCTTTCGTTTGGGTATACTGTACGCCAGATATCTATCATATTGTAGTTTTCAAGTATGTTATTTAAAATGTTTCTATTTTAAGGATGAGTGTAAAGGTTTCCATTCTTTTTATCAAATAATGGGTTCATGACAGTATTGAAATCACCACCGATTATACAATTTTTATCTTGGTTATTTATTATAAAGGATTGTAATGTTTCGTAAAATGTGGAATCATCTATGTTAGGACCGTAAACGTTGATTAATGTTAGTTGTGTTTCATGTATTTTGATATCTATACTTGCTAGTCTGTCAATTATTATACTGTTAAGGTTATCAATTGTGATCCCTATGTTACTTTTTATCAGGAAGGCAATGCCTTGTTTATTAGTATGTTGTCCACTGAGGTAGATGTCCCCGTCCCATTCATCTTTTAAGGTTTGTGCTAAAGTGTGTGTCAAGTGACTTTCTTGTAATAGGCATACATTATATTTTTTTTGTCTAACCATTTGAAGATTTTTATGCGTTTGTCTTTATTGTTGAGCCCTTTTACATTTAAAGTTTATATGAAAAAAAATATTGTTAAGGGCGTTATACCAGTTAAAAATAATTACGATTTTTTTCATGTATTCAATTAGATACGACTTTTTCCAAAATGCAGAATATATGTAAATTCTATTAACCTATATTGCACTAGAAAATTCACCTGTTCATGGTATTGTCAATACAGATTCTTGTTTCCAATTAGAATACGATATATGTAATTTTCATAACAAAGGAATAGTATTAGCTTGAGGTGATTTTAAACGAGGGTAGGGAAGAAATTTGACTTTTCTGTTACGATCCACATGTAAAATGACGAAATTGATATTTGCATTCCGTATGTATCTAAATATAATAGAACTAACGCATTTGACGACGGATGACTGGAGTTATACAAAGCTCTTGATTTACGAATATGTAACGGTCGAATAGGGAGCGATGCGAGTGTTGGTAAATTCATCTGTTTCGCGCATAATGGCAAAAGCGTCGCTGACTCTATTTGTTAGCAAGTTACATTTATTTCGACCATATAAGGAATTTGACCGTGCAAGCTTTTACCGAATATTCAAATCACAAACCACTATTATTTGATTTAAGAACAAATAATATCTCCTCTTGATATAAACGCTGAAAGCTGTTACCTTAAATGGGATAAAACTTATAGTGATCAGTGTTAATGTATATAGCTACAGACATTAACCGGTTATGCCAGAACCTATATCAATGCAAGAAATAATTTACGGAAATGGTCGACCGATTCACAGTGTTTTTCAATAATCACAGAACTAAATATTTTAAGAAATTTGAAAAACGGCAAAAATGCTCACAGTATTCAAACACAAGTAAACAATGGTTTTATATGGTATGTAAACAAAAACGATAAATATATAGATATTGAGAAGTTAAACAGGTACAACTTGTGTACATGTAAATATGGTTATAGTAGACATGTGATGCTTACAGCGAAAAAAAGATTACAAGTATCAGTGCGGTAAAAAATACGGTATTTTAAAACTTTTATTTTTTTCGTCAATCTGGTTGACGGTCCCTTTAAGTATCAATAAGAAATGTATTTTATCTATGCCAATTATAATATAGATGGTGGCAACAAGGTCGAAATCCGTCATTTTTGCGCTTTAAAACTAAAAAAAATAATCGCGTTTGTCGAAATGGACGTATACGTTAAGATATCCTACTCTCGGTTTTATAAGCGTAACAGTTTGATAAATAATAAATTACTTGCTCATTAGGCTATATATTTACTTGTATCTATGCCCATTAGAATATATATGATGGTTACATGGTAGAAATCCGTCTTTTTGCGCTTTAAAACTTAAAAATAATCGCGTTTGTCGAAATTTACTTATATGTATTGAAATCCTTTAAAACAGGTAACGTTTGAAAAATAATACAGTATTTGCTAACACGGCTATAGATTTAATTGTATCTATGCCAATTAGAATATATATAGTGGTTTCAAGGTAGAATTCCGTCTTTGGCGCTTTAAAACTGTAAATAATCGCGTTTGTCGAAATGGACGTATACGTATAGAAATCTTACCTTCGGTTTTAAAAGCGGTACCGTTTGAAAACTAATAAATTACTTGCTAACTAGGCTATAGATTAAAGGACAATTTTGCACACATGCAAATTGCATATATATGTTTTGATTAACATGTATTTCATTTCAAGGTGTGTTGCTTTAAATGCCATTTTAAAGAAACATTATATTTTGAAAGTAAATCTCCATTCTTCAAGTGAAATTGAGCTAATTTACGTCGTAGGCTATTATAATAAAACCTTGTTTAAGCAATTTCTTAGTTAATATTCGATTACGATCATTAAGATATTGAAAACATGAACATGCTCTGGCGTAACGTACCAACAGCGAAATGTAAATATCATAGGATGGACCTTTAGTGATGGTATCATCTAGGAACGGAAAATTCACAATTTCAAAGTTAAAGTAATCCCGTGTGTCGTATACACGTTTCTTAAATATATTATTATTACTAGTTAGATGTAAGTATAAATACGCAGCATCTGTATTGGATTGACACGATATTAAAGACTAGTTCGTTCGGGTAGAATTTGTGCATATATTGTTGAAAGTATGGGTTATCGGAATTTGTTAGATTATATGATGTAGTTTGTGAAAGTTATTGTGAGATCGTTTGAACACAAAACACTCGTCATATTATTATAACATTATTAGCAGCCTTATCTGCAGATATTATCTAGATATATGAGTTTCCCAATCTAATCACAATCGCAATCATAACCATAACAATCAAATATATTATTTATTTTCTTTTAAATGGAGTTAACACATTTTGCATTATTCAGACATAGAATATATGCTTATATCCATCATACGTTGCATTAAAATAAATACAAGGCAAATTACGCCCACCATTCTAAGAGGACATTTTAATTTTTATGTGGTAGCAACTTAATGTATTTCTGATAGTGAATACTTGTTTTATCAAAAATTGAATTTTGCTAAAGTCACATATTTAATAAAACGATTAGACACTAAGTATGATGAAGTCACCAATGTTTGCTTAGGGGAACACCCTGTCTTGTCTTCCGATTAAGAGGCAGATATCATGACACTTGAGATAGTGTTATGGCTCTCCAGGTGCTTGCAAGTAAATATATTGATCATGTTCAATCATATATAGAATGAACTGTCTAACTATATATTTATTTAAACTATCAACTATCTGGCAATTATTTATAATAAAATAATTATCATTAAATCATTTAAAACAAACATTAATCATGGTTGTGAGTCCACCTTCATTAAGCTAATTTCCTGATTTTCAATGGTTACGTTATTTTGTAAACAGTTATTAACTTTGCTGGATCAATACAAAAAGTATTTAATTGCACCCTGCAAAAGGCTGGATATGGCATTTTCCTTCCCTGAGATGGTTCGTATATCAGACCCTAGTTTAACTAGTATTATCCGTTTTAAAGTTACATGTAGCACCCTTTTGAGCGTCATTATCAGCATAATTTAATAAATTTTGACTGAAAATCACCATCGATCTTTTTATTATGTTCTTCATGTAAATAGTGTTAGAATTAATGTAAGCGCATTATGTTTAATCGCTTGTAGCTCTCAACCATATCGCATTTTATTCCTTTTCGCAGTCCCTGCTTATGGATGCTTTTAATTGAATGGGGCACATTGTAAACTGAAAGACGCCGCTACCAATGTTAAACTATTTTTGAATGAGTGAAAGGCAATTATTATTGTTTGATAAAACAAAAGCTACTTGGATAATTATCGAAATATACGATTCGTCCAAATAATCACTGTTTAACGAATATTAATGTTTTATCACAGTTTTATATACTGGACATTTATTCCATGCAGAGAATTGAGTCGATAGCATATATATCCTTTCTGTTTATGCTCTTCAAGATTTTCAAGCGACCGCGTCGTTTTTCTAGAAACGATCGTTTGAACCTGCGTTCGCGTTATACCTCGTGCCCAGAGCGCAGAAATAATGCAAATACATAATATTTGGGTTTCCTTAATGCTCTAATTCTTTCCGCAATACATTCGAAACTAGGAGAGATATTCATAGGATTGTGATTTGTTGAAGAAAGCGTTTTTTACATGTATTCATCGGTCTTAACAAAATCCTATTATCTCTCAAACAGTGGATATACATATGTTTCCCCAAAACCCGCACAATTTTTTGCCTTTTTTTAAATCGCGTTCTAACATATCACTTTTGAATGTATTTCGCAATGTCTATGTTTCACACAGGAAAAACACTCATGTAAACGACCTGATATGCTTAACAGCAATACCTTCAATATACAGATCACATGTTGAAGTAAAATTTTAAAGTGTAGCTTTCTGTAAGAACAATATTGAATGCATAGTGTCTTAAGTCGGAATGCATTGACACTTTTCAGGTTTTAAAAGTGTTCGTTTGTCCAGAGTGTGTCATTGTATATGTGCAAAAGCAATTGGTTCGATTTTGTTTGTTTAAGAGTCCTGTAGTTAAGGGAAATGTAAAGAGTGTGGCACAATGACACTAAATAATGTCATCGAATCCAAAAAATGAGAACATTTATTAAAACTTGGTAAGAGGTCAAATATATTACGCAAACATACAACAACTTATCAGAGCAATACATTTTCTTTGGGTCTCAAGTGAGTGCTATAGGACATTAGGGTCTCTTGGTTTTAGTTAGACATTTATTCTACAAACCAACTGCTAAATGTGTATGCTTTACGTTGGTTTTCATTTGTCTCCAATTTTAACTGTTTGTCATTCGGGTTAATATAACACTGTACCCATTCAAACGTAACAACTACTGGCGCTGATTATTGGTATCGCGTGATTAAGAAGCGGAGAACTGTTCGGCTCATTATTTGAACAATATGTTACAAATTCAGATGAGAGTTTCTGAGTGATAATCGACGTGTTAAATTTTGTATATAATTAACAAAAATGTATAATCCTTTTAGTTTATTGACGCAGATTGTTTTTTTTGAAGTGCCAAAAGAAACTTTGTTGAAATCAACCAATCTTTAAAATGATAACGAGTTCTAAATGTTCAGTTGACATGGGTTCTGGTACAGTGAATGATTATATATGTAATTCCTGTGAATACAAGATATTGCAGACAAGTGCTGCTAAATGTGATTGGTTTTATTGTGGACAATGTAATCATTTGCATGGTCAGCCTTTCGCTAAAATAGTTTAATTTGAAGGTGTGATATCGATACATGACCCGTTTCCAAAAAGACGGTTGATTGTCTACAGGCTTGTGTTTTACACAAGGATGATGTGGTCAAATAAAATACATAGTTGGATTTCTTAGCTGCAATTGTGAAAATATAAAGTTATCTGATCACTCATGAATTAAAATAGATAATAATTATAATTATCACTTTTACATGTAATCAGTCAATAAACCGATTTGATTACATAAATGGGTATGGCAAAATTGTGCTCTCCAAATACAACAAGCTGAACCAATTTTAAAAAAATCCATTTTTTTTAATTCAAACGCTTATCAAAGTTCCATTTTCCATTTGCATAAAATAAGTGAATCTCTTGATGTTTAGAAAATATACATTTTTAATGTTTCTTATATATTTCAGTCCCCTGTTAGTTTCACATTATGGGACACTATGTTTTTCCAACCAATCTATATGTATGTTTGTCCATATTGCTGTTTATCAGTATATCTGTTCAATGAACTGGGACTAAACTTCTGTTATGTTAATACCAATTGTTCAGCTACCGGGAAATAAGAGTATTGTATGCATTTGGTATTTAACAAAAGCAATGTTGGTCAGGTGAATTATTTAAGACCACACTTGCCATGTTCTGAGTCTTTGAATAATCACTTTATGATTATGAATGATGATGATCTTGGTCCTCTAAGCTTTCATGTGACCCCTGCTGGCAAGGTGCAAGTATGTTGATGGGGTCCGATTTAATCCTACAGGTTGACCGTTAGAGGAGAATAGTGCTGTCACTCTGGATACGCTTGAAAGAGTTTTACTTGGCCTCCAAAGGTTAGTTTGCTACAGCAGCACCATATTCATCCTTATTTTGGGACAATGGAATAACACTAATATATATATGTGTATAAAGTGGAATAGTTGAAATTAACATGTACATAATATATGTAGTTATATTTGATTTTCATACAAATAGGAATGTGGAGTCGTGTATTGCCATATTTTACAGTATAAACGTGTAAGTATAATTGACGATACGTGTATGTTTGCACAAGTATAATTGTTTGATAAAACAATGTGTAAAGTTTCTTCAAACATAAGAACTATTCAAAATATGAGAAAGAGGTCGGACATCGGACATTTCTTTGTTTTGGTAAGTGACAACGAAACTAGGAATATGTAAACATATACGGACTGATGTATGCATATTTTACTTTCATAGATTGTTAACTATATATTAAAACGGAAATACCAATTAATCGATATTGCTACCTATGCTGGTGACGTAACACATTCCAAGTTCGAATATGGGAACCAGTCAAATATTGCACCTTTTTTGTAACGTACGCGACACAACACGTTTTTGATTGATTGCATTCAATGTTATATGTTTAAATCCCCTCGATGATTATACATCGAAAGCATAAAAAAACTAATAAAAAAACTAATAATAATAATGATTGATCCGAGTAATGAGATTTTTATTGTGTGAAAAATATTTAACCTAATACCATTAATACGTAAGTAGACGGTGTCAACTGTTACATTAACACGATTCATTTCTTGTGACTAAAACTGTTGAAGAGGGATGTTTTAAATTAAGAGATAATAAACCAGTCTGTTAGACAGTCACTTTCATATTCTTTACAGACATTTCAGCTTTTCTACAAGATATATGTTATGATGATTATTAAACGTCGTTTTAGCGCTTCCTTCATGCTGCCATTTTATAGTATTTCTTGAGTAAGCACAGTTATGTCTCTGCATGTGTATAAATTGCTCATTTATTTTTTTTTTTTTGGAACGGACGCCCGAAAACACTTTAATATTTCATCCGAGTAAAATTGTGCAATATCCATCGTCCGTCTGTCAGTCAACCATGCTAACAGAAACCAGGTCTCAGTTTTCAACAGTTTTGGCAAAGTAGTGTGGGCATTAAATCCAATAGTATTAGTTTTGGTCAGACTTTATAATAATCTGAATTGGGCTTATCAGAGGGATGCACAACCGGATACGCGGTAGATTTCAGTTTGAAGGCCTCTCAATTATCTTAGAAACTATTCAGTAACAATTAGATACACTTTTTACGTCTATAAAATATTTGGGATATCAAAAGATCGTACACTTGGGATCTTGTTGGTCCTATGATTTGTAATCCAATATATTTCGTATCAATTAGTTCGGTGCCTGGATAGATGGGGTTAGGGGCATATTCTTGTATGATCTCTGATTATTTTCATTCATTTGGTGGGGCAGGGGATAGATGGCTTTAAGGAAGGTGTCTACCTTATGACTTATCCGTGGACAATAACGGTATAGAAATGGCATATTGTGATGATGGATATTTTGCCTCGCTTGATTTAGTCTCCTGGTAGTGTATAGGAACATAAAAGGCACCGTTTTACTCGGTTAGGTAGAGAAATGGCCCTAAGATAAATTGTCGTGACACGGGCAGTTACACTGTTCAAGTAAACAATTCTACACTGGGCTTCATAAGAATTTATGATGTCTTTTTTTTCTCAAGTTGGAATTAAGACAAGTGCAGACGGAATGAGCCACATACGTTTGCTTAAAATAGTTGTTACTACCTTAAGGTCAAACGAACCTTTTCGAATGATATTGGTGTTTCTTTTGTTTCTTTGTATTTGCTTTTATTCTTCATTCGATTTTGAAGTCTTCTAAATGCCAAACATATCACATCTGAAAACAGTTCACGTGATATGTGTTTTAAATTCTTGGATGTTCCACTTTTGCATTTATATGTACCAATATCTTTCACTGTACACATGGTATATCTCGTTTGACAAAAGGGAGCAAAATATGTACATGACTTCAGGTAACATTTACAACAGTTTTTTGTTGAAGCAATGTTTTCCTTCATTTAAAACCGTATATAAATTTAAGGACGCATTTAAACTCCCTGCATTTGACTATGCGTATCGATCTGTAATTATGTTATCTTATATTCAACTATATATCTCCTTTGTCGCAATATGTAATTCGATAGTATCATAACTCAGGTGAATCAATAGTCGCAAAACAGACTTCATTGTTTCACTATTTATTGCTCTCAGATCGTCGATTGTCATTAAACGGAAACACGGTGTGTGTTCAATTCAAAATAGTTTAGATAAATATTGGTTTCTTTTCAGTACAGAATTCGTGATTTTGTGACTGTTTAAATGCATACATTTATTAAGTGTTTTTTTTAAATATTTATTAAAATTAACAGAGGAGCTTTTGTATTAAGCATACATTTGAATTTAAGTGTTTAAGTTATTTTTCATAACAATTGCGGCCTTTTCTCTTTGTTATACTACAGGCTCTGATGTAGTTAGGGATTTTAAATGCACGATCTGCGGAGAGCAGATGGATGCAGAATATGGAAGGGATAACTTGAAACAATGGCCAGTTTCTAAAAAGGTGAAGGAATTCCTATTAAAGAGTGAACAGCATCATGAAAAAAAGAAGAAATGTTCTGTGATGTTATGCTGCATGAAGTGTGCTCTCCTTAATCACAGGTATTTCAGAAATTACGTTCGGTTTAACAAATATTAAAATATCACTTAACTTACACTTGACTCGAGTTATCGTTTTATTCATATTATATATATCTTTATTGCCTCCATTTTCTGAAGATGTAGATGATACAAACAAACGATACAAACATAGCACAAATACAAAAGACAATCAATTTAAATAAATAGAGATTAAGTCAAATTGTTATATACATGTAACTGGTAACTACAATATATATAACCTCAAACTTTAGTCGATTGTATGACATATTTAAAATTTTGAGACTCTCTTTAGGTCGTTTACGGATTATTTTAACAATGCAATATTTATTTCAAAGGACTTTTAGAGAATACTTTTTTGGTTTACTTTGTAACTTGTCCATGCATGGGAATATTAGTATAAAGAGAATGTTATATATATCTGCCAATATATAATTTTGAGACAAACATCACTGCGTGTGAGTAGTTTGTTTTCATTGTCGCTTATTGTTCGATACAATTATAAGGAAACCTGATTCTTTAGAGTTTAATAGTTTGTATCAAGGCGTTAACCTTTTATCTTTAATAACCATGCCTAAGAACCTCAAAATGATGTTTGGTAACTTATTAATATACATGTTGGAAACTGTTTTAATGCTTACACGACATAACTATATTTCACTATGTTATGCTCAAGTTGGGGAATTCCTCATCAGATAATGTATTAGGAGTTTCATGTTTTAATATTCAAGACGTCTTCATCCAGATAACGTAAAAAAGTCAGAAAATACCGGGATGTTCGTGGTCTATTGTCAAGCCCGTCTTTATATATCTCATCGGCCAGTATTTATACATCTCATTAATAAAATGATTGAAATGCAAACTGGGTTTTTAATCGACGCTTAATATGGTATTTTATTGACAAATATTTATCGTTTTTATAAACGCTCATACAAATAGTAACTTTCATAACTTTAAGGGGGACATGCAAGTCAGTAGTTAGTTAGTTAAATCGTAATGAATGCAATCTACGAGTCACCACCATATGCATGATTATGGATGGAACTTACATGACACACCACTATTTGCATGTACCATAGATAAAGGGACGTACATGAAGAATTTTCATTGAAGAAGGCTATTTTTGTAGGCGTGAGTTTGAGTCCCACTGCAAGCGTGTATCGAAATTGTGTTTTTAATCATTTTTGTGTCTATGGTTTTTATCATTTTTGAAGATTGTTATTAGATGCATATCAGCCTGAAAATAGAGAATGTGTAGTGTTTGATTGCGGTTTTAATATGAAGAGGAAATTACGGTCCTATGACCATTTGAGTTATTAATATCCACACTCTTATATCAATGTTTAATTGTAATGCATTCAGTAATACTTGTTAACTTTACTTTTGAAAGTACTTGCCGTTGCTCAGTTAACCTAAACACATACATTCCCAAAAATGAATTCATAGACCAAACGTCATATTCTGGTCAGAAATTTGTCAATATAAGTGTAAACAATACAAACATTTTTTTCTCAACTGGGGTTTCTTATCATTTTCTCCAAACTAAAGTTTGATGTTTTGATTTCATCTCAATACAACGTGCTCATGGTGAGCTTTGATAATCGGCTATTTTCCATGTATTTAGGCGCATCGTCGATATTTACTTTGTAAACAATCTTGAGGCCACATGTAATGTCTTTATGAATAGTAGTTAGAACAATTGTCACAATAATGTTTGTTCCAGGTTAGGAACCGGGGTAAGTGAAGTCTATACAGGTCACTGGTTCAAATTAAAGAAAAATCTCTTTAACAATATTGACTTCACATGTATCTTCATAAAACTTTGCTAAAAAAATTGTTCTAATGATACCGCAGCTGCTAAGGCTATCGCAAAACCTTATTTACGCTCCAGGAGTTCACCCAGTGGGCATCAAACGTTTTACGAACGTTCCTAAATGTAATATTTAGGTCTCTACTTCGGCAACCATTACCGAACGTTTCCATAACGTTGCATACAAAACATTACCAGGATGTTTCATCATAACGTTGAAAGGACTTTTCGGAAACGTTGCATTCTGGTTGCGACATTAGTAACCTCTTCCGAACGTTTCTGCAACGTTGTACGCGAAACGTCGGTCGAACGTTGAGAAGGATGTTGCAACAACGTTGCCTCTCGGTAATTGTGCACTCTTTTAGCGTCTGCAGTTTTTTCTGCAGTTTTCTCCCTTGAATTCAGTATCGCCGCTAGTTTTTTCACTTGAATTCAGTATCGCCGCTAAGTGGAATGTATACTTTTTTTTTATAAAACATATTTTGCTTGTTGGATAACATTAACATTTGTTCACTATCGATCTGTGAACTTTTAACGACAAAATATTAGAATGAAAAGAAAAATTTAATTCTTCAATGTATAATTGTTCTTGCCTTTTTTGTGCTATTGTAACATATTTTTATCAATATATTACAATTTAACACATATACAAAATGTTTAATCTCGCTTCAAACTTAAAGATGTTTAAGGACGTATGCTGCAGTTTTAATGCAAATTTTGCTCCACCTAGAATTAGATATTTTTTGGTATTTAGGTAGAACCATCTGTTATTGGTAGAAAATAAAATAAAAATCATGGGTAACCTGTGTTGTTCATTTTGTATTTGCACTTGAACAACAAGCATATTTTAGAACATGAACAATTTACCAATAAGGTAATAACATACAAATTTGAGTAAATTAATGAGAAAAGTGTTGCAAACAAAGTATATTTATAACAAAATATGTTATACTGTTTACATTTGACTGCACATTTTTTTTGTAACATGAATCGATTGATTCGTGTTTGTTTTATTAATTTGTAAACATAAACAAAAACAACTGAATTTCACACATGCAAATAAATAAAATGCATCAAAGTCATTTTTATTTTTACATGCCTTCCTATTTTTACATGCCTTCCTGCACCTAGATTTTTCCAAATTTACCTAAATGTTTAATGAGTTATTACTTAATACAAATAAAAAAAAAACAATAGGTCACCGGGGTCGTTTGTTCACAAATGCAGTTTAACTGCATGTATTAAAATACAATTTAAATACACAGTGAAAACCATGTACATGGTGCATGTCAAAAGACATACTAGTACATGTATTGCTGTGTGCCAATGAAAAAGTAGATTTAAATGTAAATAAAAACCCTAGTCATTTGTAACAAGATCATTAAAAGTAGGTAAATACAGCATCCAACTTAAAACTTGGTTTGGTCAATGTTTTAATGCATGCCAATGCAAAAGTAGATTTTAATTTAAGAGAAAACACAAATAATGTGTATAAAGATCAAACAAATATAAGTTTATACTGAACCAAACAAAAAAAGGTAATTGAATACATTGAACGGGGCATATCACTTTTTTAATTCTTGACATGACTTTACCATTGTATTGTTGTATGCAAATGTAGATTTGAATATAATGAAAATACACATTATGAATGATGTGTATCGAGATCATTACATTAGGTTAATTAAGTATTCAATTAAAAACAATACATATACAGGGCATATCAACGGTATTAATTGTAATTCTTGATATGACTTCACCAATTCACGGCATATCATTTGTAGGAATTATTGTATATTAACGCAGTACAATATTATTGGAATTGCTAGGACAATATATATGAAAAGCAATTTTATCTTCACAGTTTGTGTACGATAAAAATTTAATCCAACACAAGTATTGCATTTTTAGGAAAACGTTTACATGCATATACTACAAACAAGTGTGCATGTGAATAGAGATACTTCAGAAGGAAATATGGCGAATATGTAAAGCAATCATTCACTACCTACAGGAGTTTCGTTATCTATTATGAGTTTTTTTAAATTGTAATAATATATTAGTTGTTGATACTCCACTGTAATGTAATAATACTGAAATCAGAATTTGGTTTTAAATATACAATAACTCAGATATTTTAAAGTAAAGAATACACTTAAAGAACGTACGCGGTAGTTTAAATTCCCTCAGATTGGGAAAAATATAGTAGTAAATTATCTCAAACAATATTACATACAAGTTGATATCTTTAGCCGTTGTTTGAGAAATTAACGTTTTTCGATTTATTTGTATGCATAAGATGAAACGTTCAATACGATTTTGATTATATTATATATAAAAAACATATACTTTGATTGCATGTTTTAAAAATATGATGATTCAATTACAAATTGCTTAATTTGAAGGAAAGCTATCCGTTTTAAACAAGTCGTTCTTGCGACACAAACATTTTAAGTTATAAGGAAATATTGACTGTTGAGATGTAATGAGATTTTTTATTGCTGTTACAAACACGCGATAAAAAAAGGTTTGTGTAGTCGCAGGAATGATGGTCGATTCTCACTGTGTTATTTAGAGGCTACACATTGTTTATCAATTTTCTGAACTTCATAGTACTTATTTCTTGATATCATTCCCTTATTGAATCTGCATCCCGTTTTTATTCGAATATACGAAAAAGCATACACTTATTGCGCAACCGGTGTTACAGTCAAAACAAATTTGCGTAAAACTAAACTGCCGCGTACGTCCTTAAAATAAAATTGTACTCAAAATCGCTGGATAAAATAACTTGTTTAAGTTTAAGTTAACACAATTTGCCGAAACTTTCAAATGTCGCAGTAGTGTTGTGGATGAGCTGTCCGCCCAGCGAACAGACGTTGGTGGGTTCGATTCCTACTCGGGGAGTATTCTCATTATATCATCCATAGACACCAAGTACTGGTGCTTCTCTGGAAACGGACTCGACAGTGTCCATATCTGCCCATAATACTCGAAAGAGCGGTTGGCAGTAAAACTGTGTTTTGTTTTTACATAAATATATAAATATATGTAAAATATATAAATTTTCAATTAAAAAATACTGCAACGTTTAAATGCAACCTAAAATACAACGTTGAAGCAACGTTAGGATAAAAACGTCACAACCTTCATGTACGACATTGTGACAACCAAAGTGCAACGTTTGAATGCAACCTAAATACAACGCTGCAGCAACGTTGGGTGCCCACTGGACATTTGTACCCCCATCGTCATCAAATTGCTCAGACCATATGCTCTAATGACAACTTGTCCGAGTTCAAAAATGAATGTTTCCGATCTGTTGACACATATATCTGCTAGGTGGCAATTGTAAAGCCTTGTTAACAGAACAGAACAGAACAGAACAAAACAGAACATGACTTTATAACGACTTGAACATAGTGCATCGTCTGTCTTAGCCATGTTTTATTATACATTACAAAAGGTCATTTGAACAGAAAGTGAGTATACAATAATAATAATAATTAACACTATAAAAGTGTTTACTTTAAACGTCATGAAAATTGGTCTCAAGATTTGTCCTAATTATATATGGGCCAAGTTTGAAACTGAATCATGTTAGGATTAGAACGATGTAACAATTTCAACTTTAAATAAAAGGTGTGTTTACCTATTAGATGTCACACTCACGTTGAATTTTCATTAAACTTAGTCCGAGCGTTTGCTCTTATTATATATTTACCAAGTATGAACATGGATCCAGTCCCATCAAAAACGCAGCCATCATGAAAAATGACAGTTATAATCTTATTGAAACCTAGTTTTCTCTCTTTATGTCACATGTGTTGCCCAATCTTCATACAACTGGCTCAGAGTGTTCCTTTTTTAATAAAATTCCACGTGAGCTTGTGCTTATTTCTTAAATGAAACCTCTGACAACAATTTAAGTTGCTTGTTTCGGAGAATGATTGCAAAAACAATGAAATAATACAATAGTGTTATATTGACTCTATTTTTGATGTGGATAAGGGTGCTTCTAAAACCATGAAAGTATTAATCTATTGTTCTCAAGCGCTCCATTACATGATTCCAGTTAGAGAAAATATGTACTCAAAAGTTAAGCTGAAACTTACAAGATTTAGAACTAGCTCAACGCTTTCAAAGTTTATAATACAAGCTGTATTGAATATATACATATGCTTATAGTAGACATCACCCAATGTTGCATGTATTTCGAAAACGCTAGTACTTTACTAGTAATTTTCTACTGGATTTTGAAATTGTAATCTTTTTTTTTCATAAAAAATATGTTATTGCATATACGTGTAACCAAGCAAGACAAATCCCCAATCACAATCGGGATTGAACCGGAACCTCATCATCATCATCATCATCATCATCATCATCATCATCATCATCATCATCATCATCGTCATCGTCATCGTCATCGTCATCATCATCATCATCATCATCATCATCATCATCATCATCATCATCATCATCATCATCATCATCATCATCATCATCATCATCATCATCATCATCATCATCATCATCATCATCATCATCATCATCATCATCATCATCATCATCATCATCAGCATCATCATCATCATCATCATCATCATCATCATCATCATCATCATCATCATCATCATCATCATCATCATCATCTTCATCATCATCATCATCATCATCATCATCCTCAAACTATGGAAAACAAATCTCGTGCAAAAAGCAAATCATTTTGCTAATCAATTTCATAGTGAAACAAATGCAGTTAGCAAGCAAAAATAATCAATTATAATAAAAAAATAAGACTTTTATCGCAACTTGAAAATCTCTAAATCATGAAATAGTCAACAAATCATCTATTGCTAGCTTCAATCGTCTTTCTCACCCTATGCTGCTTGATATAACTTATGTCAGCCACATGTTAAATGTATCACTAAAGAAGCGTATTAACTATAATGTATTGTCTTGCAAAAACAACTCCGGATAATTGTAGGTGATATCCTGACATTTTTTTAAATATCCGAATAGATCTAGTATTCACTGAGAAATAGTTATAAAAATAGTGCGTATTAATAACTCTATAGGCTATAATATCGCGTTAAAAAAAACTATTACATGTTCAAAATAAAAAAGAAACTATTTGGAAAATGTCTTGAGTTTTCGCAACATTACACTATGCATAATCGGTAGACGTCTTTTATCTGCATGCGCATAACTTCAATTAAGCTTGTATTTGAAACAATTAAAGCGTTGGGCAATTCCTAAATTATTGTTTTCGGCCAAAATCGTGTGTATAGCATTACTCATTTCTCTACCTAGCATCATGTAATGTTGGAGAACACTATCCTGATACGTTCATGTTTGAAGATGGTCCACAATGAGGATAAAGATGTTGCTGCTGCTGATGATGATGATGCGAATGATGGTTACGATGATGATTATACGTGTAGTTGCTTAAGAAACAAGGAAATCGTATCAGCCATTTCCTCTAATAAACATGATACATGTATTCAGTAGCTGGTATTGGACTATCTCCATATCATCTATACATATTTTACGAGTCACCATTGAACCTTGTATTTTCATCTTTTTGGGGGAAGATAAAACCAGGTACTTTCTTATTTATTTTTCCTCTATACATCTATGTGAGATGTTAATATGTTCATATGCATTATGTGTTGGAACTATTTTCAAAAGTATGCAATAATGATGTGCCTAGAAACGAATTAGGTATGTTTCAAATACAATCTTTATTCTTCTGAAGTCCTCTTTCTCATTTTAATTTAGCTCATTCGAGTCTTAAATGACCCTCTCGATTAATGAACTTTACATAAAGATACTTTGTGGCATTATAGAAGACAACGAAACTCCAGTAGAGAGAGGGCTTTGACATGATCAAGGTCAATGTATAAAAATAACAAATACATGCAATGGGGGAGGGGGAATGTGTATACAGACGCTGAGTGTGTTCAAGTCATCTGTTATTGTAACTGGTAGTCTTGTTGAATTTGTTGTAAGAAGATGGCGTTTGTTTTCACGTAATTTGTCATAGAGTTATTAATAACCACAAGTAAGTTGTCTTCACGAAAACGCATTATTTGGCTCCACAAAATAAGACTCACAATCTTACTGTTCGGTCAGATTGAGACATCTGTCCAATTCTATACTTAATATGTATGCTTGTTTGATTCGGACCATAAATCCACTTACAATTTATTAGTATAGTTAAACATATCTTTTGTTTTTTCGGCCAGTGCATTCAAGTGACTCCGATATCTGAGTTGGCGAGCAGAAAGCCCATTGACTTGCAGAGCCTCGTAATGAAACTTGAAACTATTATTGGAGACATGAAGAGATTGAAGCACAGTCAGGAGGCAAGAATGCAGTCATTGCAGGGAATATACACTGAACATGAGAGTTGTGTGATACAACAACTGTGTCGGGATATATATTATACTGTGGATGCATGTGATGAAGGTACTGGGAGTACATCTGATGAAAATCAACGGCTTATAAAAGAACACTTGTGTTTGGGTGTTATTTCCATTTTGGATGTATTTCATAAAAGTACTGTGAAGGAGCTGAACACAATGCAAGATGAAGTTATTAGCATAACTGGTTCCATGTATAGTTCTATTCATGAATACACCGGCCCCGTAAACGAATTAACACAATTCTATGAACCTATTCAGAAGATAGGGGATAATAAGAAGCTCTGTCTTATACTCAGCATCAAATGTGAGCACAAAGTAAAACAGGCTTTGACAGCGCTGGGAAAGTCTGGCAAGGTGTTTTAAGTCAAGGAGATGTCTAAACTAAATGTGGACATAAAATGTGATAAATACACATGTACTATAACAGGGTGTTGTGTTTTACCAAACGGCCAAGTACATGTTGCATACAATAAAAATAAGAAAGTTAAGCTCCTGAGCCAGCAGTACCGAACGGTGAGTTAATCGGATGTGGGTGCTCATCCACGTGGTATATGTCACATTTCACCAAGTGAGATTGCAGTGACTGTGGAGGATGGTAACTCGTACCAGGTGCAGTTTATCAAAATCATATATGACAAGCTTTTAGCAGTCAGGAAACTTCAGTTACAACATAGATGTAAAGGTATTGCCCACCACCAAGGAGACCTGTTCATTACATCTGGTACTGGACTGTACAAGTATACGCTGTATGGAAAACTGGTCAACAAACTGTGGGAGGATATATACGGTGTTAATACAGGTAAAGATCATGGTGCATTCGTCCTGGTATAATCAAAAATGTGTTTTACAAAGTAATCGTTAACTTGTATAATTTTATTTGTTTATTCAATTTAAAAAATAGCCACACAGATGTTCAGTATTATTGCTTTACAATGAAGTATTTTGACAGTAACTACATGACAGTATGAACATTAAAAATATTCCTAACCTCGTATAAAATATGTACTATTTGAATTGTTGTAGCTGGATTTTTATTTGTTGTACATTCGTTTGTGTTGTCATATTGTCATTTGTTTTCACCAACATGCTTTTGTTTACTAATAAGATACAATCTAGATAAAATCGTTTCAATTGGTTTGAAACATTATTGTCTTGATATAAACAATTTAAAAACACAACTACATTGGTTACAATGTCCATTATAAATTTGTCAGTTTTTATAAATAGCACGTATATGTAAGTGCATGTTTATCACGTTCGTTTATTTGTAGGTAATAACCTATCGCTGCACATAGTAACAGTCATATTTGCATGGTGATTAAGCTAACGTATTGTATCTATCTTTGTTATAGTACAACAGTTCTCACCAGTCGCATTTCAACTTCTCAACCTTTTACACAATAAACTGTTACAGAACATGCATGTCCACTAAACCATTGATTATTATGATTGTATGCTGATGTTTATGATGCAGAAATGCATAGGAATAAAAGCACGTATGTAATGCCTTATCTCTTCAATCTGCTAATGAAGAATAAAACTAGAGGATTAAGATTGCGTTTACAGTTATTCTATATAGTGATATTCCACTGTTTTGCAGTAATGAGGTGTGCTGTGAGCCCATCAGGGGACACGCTATGCATAACCCGCCACTCTCAGCCCCAAATCCTCACCATTGCCAGGGATGGAACATTCCTTGCTATATACGCAGATCCTGAACTACTACAACCAGAGGGTGTTCATGTGACCCCTTCAGGTCAGGTGCTGGTCGGTGGATACTTGTCTTGCACTATACTACAGGTGGACGTGGACGGCAGGACGAAGCCTGCTACTCTGGCCCATCAGAAAGATGGAGTGAGGAGACAAGAGTCAGTCTGCTACAGCAGCACCACATCATCGATTATTGTTTGACAACAAGGGAATAACAGCGTCCTGGTATTCAGAGTGTAATTTTGTGTATACATATATATTACAAGTAAGTCATGATTTAAAGGGGCCTTTACACAGATTTTGGCATGTATTGAAGTTTGTCATAACATACTTTATATTGACAATTGTAAGCATTCGATCTAAAAAGCTCAAGTAAAAATTCACGAATTAAATTTAAAAAAGAAAAAAGTAAGCCTCAACAGGGCTCGAACCACTGACACCTGGAGTCCTGGAGTAACTGATATAAGCAATTCTTGGAAAAATATAACAACAACAGAACTCTCCTAATTATTCAATCATTTTGCGTTGCAACGCTTTATATTATTCAGGTTTTTAAATCGTCAACAGATGCATTTAATGGCTCTACTAGAGCATGGTAAATGTTCAGTATTACTGTTTTCACAAATATAATAATTAAAAAGAAAATTTGCGAATCTGAAACAAATTGTTGAATTGTGTCATTTTACCAAAATGTGAAAAGGACCCTTTAAATCACCGTGACGTTGTAGTGTTAGGCTTCTGAACGTGTATATCTTATATGTAACCATACTTACATGTTTGTATAATTGCAGATACGTGTATGTATCTACAAAAACGTTTGTGTATTACACATTAAGATTTTTTTTCGTTGAACATCATAATTAAATGTTTTATGTCATTGTAAATATAATACAAGATGTTATGTTGTCAATGTGTTATGTTGTCATAACAATTTTTGTGTATCTTATTTACCAAGTTCTCACAAACTGTGCATGAAAAAGAAACGTATTTTATTATAAATATATTTTATGTACACTGACACACTCGAAGATCACACTAGTACATTTAAGAACTATATATTAGTGTATGAATTTTAAATATGACACATTAATGTGATAGGTATACATACTTTTTCAAGTTATATTCAGATTAGACAAGGGCTGTTTGTAAAACATGCATTCCCCTCATATTGGCTGTCAGTTTTATCGGCAGCCATTGTGTGAATACGTTTTTTGCCACTATGACCTTGACCTTTGACCTAGTGACCTGAAAATCAATAGGGGTCATTTGCAAGTAATGATCAATGTACCTATGAAGTTTTATGATCCTAGGCTTAATTATTCTTGTGTTATCATCAGGAAACCATTTTACTGTTTTTAGTCACTGTGACCTTGAACTTTGACCTAGTGACCTGAAAATCAATAGGGGTCATCTGCGGGTTATGATCAATGTACCTATGAAGTTTCATGATCCCAGGCGTAAGCGTTCTTGAGTTATCATTAGGAAACCGTTTTACTATTTCGAGTCACTGTGACCTTGACCTTTTACCTAGTGACCTCAAATTCAATAGGGGTCATCTGCCAGTCATGAGCAATGTACCTATGAAGTTTCGTGATCCTAGACCTAAGCGTTCTTGAATTATTATCCGGAAACCGTCTGGTGGACGGACCGACCGACCGACCTACAAACCTACCGACCTACCGACATGTGCAAAACAATATACCCCCTCTTCTTCGAAGGGGAACATAAAATATACATCTGTTGAGTTTGTTTACGTAAACTATAGTATATAAGCACATGGTGGGGCATCAGTAAAGTTTACCATTTATGTTAATGGTTTTTGATCAGTATACAATTATAAAATGTTAATTGTGTATGAAATTTAAGAATGAAAAACATGAAACTAAGTAGTGTGGTTGACAATATTCGCTATAATCCATGTACAGATTCCATCTGGAGACACTATGATAATCTATATACGAAATTGTTCTGTTTTCATGAACAATCGACTTGGAAGTTACTTTATTATTACTGTATAACATTGTTGCTACACCTGTTGCACGTATTTCATTTGGAGACATGTAATTACGACTTGATTATGTAAGATTAAATTATCTTTGTGTTGTGGAATGTTCGTCTAAGCCTATTCGAATCTTATATTATGTAATATTTAATATTAGCAGACATTTATTTGTTTAAAGAAAATGTTGTACAAACTATTTAAGTGTGTTCTGTCTTAACTTATCTAACTGTTAAAAAGCACTTAACAGTATGCCAACTGTTTCGTATTTGGTGCAAGCACTGTAATATGTTTGCCGATGTGTCTCTGAAGCCCACTACGTGCAAAATCTCATTGGAACTAGTCTGTCTTTCGACCAAGGAAAATAACAAGCAATGATCATTGTTTGCCTAAATCAGTCAGCAAGCATGCCACAAAGTTGCGTACTAAATTGGATACACAATGAAGAAACACTATCGTTAAAGTTATGGACCTCCTGAATGGACGCCAAAAGAACGCGATGTTTAACATGGTCTTCCAATTTTTCGAAGTTAACTTCGGGAAAAAAAATCTTTAATTCTAAGTCTTCAGTGAGGTGCCAGAACATATTATTGGCTTCGTGGACACTCAAGAGGTCAGCGTAAACTGGTTTCAATATATGTTTCCATGGTAATTAAGCCGATGCAACTGTCGCCGGGGATACTCAGCAATATAAATAGCAGCCAGTCTCCACGGCAAGGAAGGCCCAGGCGATATTTAGACGATGGTGCTGTAAATGATGTCAAGAAATATGATGCGAATTCGCAGGAGGTACAGTACGATATATTGTCTTGTTGTTTTTATATATTGCATGTTAAGTAATATGAGAACATGGAAGCATCAGCGCTTTTTAACGGTTTTCATCCAAATACCGGCGTCGGTGTCGTCGCAGTACAACTATTAAGTGAATTGTGCACCACATGTATATCAATGGGGGTTTTCATTTTAATAGCACATGGGCTTCCCTAACGCAAGTCCCATAACTTCAATTTAGCAAAACAATATCCGTTTATTACTTTGAACATTTATTAAGAAGAACACTATGCATCTCCAAAATTATATTTGTTTCTGCTACATATATTCATACGAAATATCACTTATGTTTACGAGGTAGTGTTGGTCCTTCACTGACCAAGATCCATACACATTAAAGCGGACATGATAACAATGAACAAATTTAACATTTATGCTTGTCAATGTATCTTAACCCCTATGTCAGTAATAAACGTATTATCCATACGTGAATATAAGCATTATAAACTCTATATTATTTTTACTGATTTCGATGAATGACACACACATATATATATATATTAGTATTACTCTTTTTATTCTGGAGTAGTATTGTGCTTGTTTGAACATATTGTAAGCATTATATTTAATCAATATTTAATTTTGCAAAACTGTGAACATGTCCCCTACTTGAAACTCCTGAAACATCACATTAAATTCACAGTATACCCATCCCCATGCTGTTAAGTGGACAGTACTATGCCGAATTCACAAAGGATTCCTTTTCCGTATTCAAAATATCTTTGACAAAGTACTCCTTTAATTTTTATCATGCACAAATAACACTTGAAAGCAATGTCTAATTATAGTACGTTATGACTGTGAACACAATGTCCATTATCCTTCATAATATCATGAAGTTAAAATATTATGAATACATTGATAGATGCTTCGGCATGAGGTGTGCATGATCAAACCTCTAGATAAGCATCATAAGATTTAACGCTCAATTGAAATTCTTGAAATAATGGTTCTCTTCAAAAAATATTGCGATCGTCCGTGCAAGGTGTATTCACGCATTCTGAATCATACGGAAGGAGGTTAGTATGAACCCGTGTAACAAATATTAGAACACCTTAATTCCATAGTTATAAATCCTAAAAGAAGTGCAAGTGGGATCGTTGGAGGGGATATTCTAAAATAACTATGTCGTTCGGTCCGTCCGTCTCACTGCACATGCGTATTGTTTGTCGCGAACTAGTATCTCATCTTCCTGCCTTTTGGCATAATACTTTGAAAGTTTGGAAACTTACATAATTGTATTTGTATTGTGTGTTGTGAAAACGTCTGTCAGTGTTCCGCGTATCATCATTATTGATACAAGTCAACTTGATTACTGTAAACACAATACAAATGCTTATTTATCAAAACAATCAACTTTATAATCATTGTTAGAGGGTTTTATGTTGGTTGGTTAGTTTTCTTTAAGTATGCTGTCCTTAGCAAATTCATTTTCATTGCGTGTTCCAATTCCAATTCAAAAATAATAGTTAAAGGTAACGTACAAATATAATTTACAATTGCTTTTCATGGTTTGGTTTAACTATAAAGGATTTTGAGACGATTTGCACACGACAAGAGTAAGTCACTGCAGGTCAAGCCCATGGTCACACTTATGGTAATTTGTTTCCGTTCAATATAGTTTTCTTCGTCGATACGTGTGTGTGTGGGTAGCGGGCATCCAACTCCACTACGTACATAGTTAAGAAACAATAAATGCATATGATAACACATTTCATACATGATACAATAAACTTTTTTTACATTACAATATAAACAAATGATTGTATTATTCAAGAATGTATTTAAGTCCAATATCACAACTGGTTGAAAAGGGGAAACAACAGTTCCCATTCTTTACTTTTACGCAAATCATTAAAGTGATTAGTTTTGCTTAGTACATAGAATGTACGATTCCGCTGATGTAAGAGTAGAATTTTGTTTTGTTCATTTTACAATTTTAATTAACTTTGTTTTAACAAAAAGTAAATGTAAATTTTATCTTTTATTTGCATTTCCCAACAACATCCAAGTTTTGTGTGCGCCATCATCTACGACTTACAATAGATGTTCATGAAGATGTTAAACTACGAATCGTATAGTCTATATTGTGCTTGCAGATATTGTACAAAGCAATGCATAACATTATGATTTTTATTTGTGATAGGAATAACTTATTATTTGTCTGTTTATTTTACCATAATTGAACGTTGTTTTTGTCAAGGTATGCCTCCATTTTGTACTAATTTGAGGGACGTATATTACACTTACCCATATCAAATAGTCTGTACTATATTTGTTTATGAATAAAGCATATTCAACAATTTATTTGGTATGTTTTGTCGTCTAAAGCTCAAGCAATATCATTGTATTTGTACAATTTTATTCAATTGCAATATTTCCATTGTTTTCTTGTTTTCTTCTTTTGTTCATAGAGCGCGTTCTATGGATGGACATTTTAGGGAAATCAATGTTTCTTGTTGGCCATTGCTTTGAGCCTTTGAGGGAGGGACAAAGTATGTCATTATATATCCATTTAAGGGCATTTTTTGGCATGGGGCCTATCCGATGCTTTCGGCAATCTATGGGTATAAAGGAGGGAACGTTTCTATTAAAAGTAATTAAAGCACTTTACTTCGTTCTGTTAACACCAAACCGACTTTATATGCTAAAATTCAGTAAATGATAAATATTTATTTAGTTGTTTTGTGAAGTCAAGCAAGTATAAACAGACCAGCGTCATTGCACTTGAAATATTAGTGATGTGATGCCTTGTTTTAATTGGCTTGTACCGCCGTGGACAATCATATTCATTAAATTGACACGTTATGCCTAGTTGTCATAAAGCGATATATTATGAGACTGAATTAAACTGTTAAGCATTTGATCTTGAAGTCCTTTTACGAGTAGAGTATTGGAAACCCTATGCGCTGGATACAAAACAATACAGCACAGGCAATCGCCGAGGTCATCAGCAATTTTTGAAAGACCAAAAATAACATAAAATGAAGTTGTCCTTAGAATTAAGTGTTCGAAGTAATATGAACAATGGGTAGATATATTTCAAGTTTTACAAAAATTAACGGTTTCTTTCTTGTAAATGAAAGGCATAATTCCGACTCCATCATAAGACCAATGAGTGAAAGAAAATATACATGTACAGATCTGGTGAACGTTGTCACAAGAAACGCAAATTGTTTCGTAGACTAAACTACCATTCCAAATATATATAATGTATATCCTCTATTCCTATAACTTCGTGTAGCCCTATAAGATCGTGTATTTGTGTATGACGTACACTTTTAAGCAACATTCGAACGCACGTACCCGAAAACTGTTCACTTTTGTAACGCGAGAATTTCCACAGCCGATAAGACAACAATCATGAGGAAAAAACAATAACTATGATAAAAATTGTCCGTTTTTCTGACCTCGTTCCAAAGAAATAGCCTAAACAATGTTTAAAATCAGCACATTTCCTTCACCAGACGGGTATGTTTGTCAATGTTTCGATCGTAAAATGTTGTAGGAGTAGTTTCCCTTGGAGGCCCGTCTCGAATTTGTATTGTGCTCTCTGTACTTTGCATTACAATACGGTTAAAGTATGCTGTGTACAGTATGCGAAAAATTTAAATGATGACACGAGACCATACGTTGAGATCGTGTCCGGCCAATTGCGATAAAGGTTCTTACTGCCTCAAATTTGGGATTTTGTCATACAACTGTCATTAGAAGGGGTGACAGCCTTTTATACCCCCATTGTGAATAGAATTTTATTTAGCTATTTTCCGTAAGTAAATACACTTTATCTACACCTCTGAATACAGTTATCACACATCATATTTCGTTTTTTATGAAGACCAGTTTTGTTTAAACCATTATTTTCAATACAGTTTATTCACGAAATTCATCTCAAACAACATATATTTAATACAAATAAACACATATTCACAAAAACATATATCGGCTATTATAAACACATCCCAGGGCCTCGCTGTGACGTCATCAAAATCGGTGCACGATCGGGTAATTTGGGTATAAGGTAATTATGTGTGACGCAGACTACCATAATTATGAATGTTTAAAGGTACGTAGTTCCATTATTATTATCTGTCAACCAACATATTTCACTTATTTGTTAAACAAAAGATAAATCATTAAGTATATATCAAGTTTAGTTATTGTCTAATGATTTTGCATGAAAGATATGCCATTGAAATTTAAGGTGCACGAACTTATAGGTTTAGAGGCTAATTAGTTAATGTTCTTATTATCCTGGCATAGAAAACCATGAGTTGAGATCTACAAATATAACGGGCTTGGACGAGTAGTTCCTGCCCACTGAATCACACAACATGGATCACTGAATGTAAATATCTGCATTAAATACACCCGCTCATAAGAATGCTTTCGCCTAAATTCTTATACAATTTTAAAAATAAATGATTGAATGATACCTTGCAACAGTTTTGTTTTAATGTTGCCAAATTCGAATGCATGCGTACACTGACTGTAATTTAGAGCTGCGTAAAAAATGCAGTATTATCAAAAGATGTCGCAAGAATACAATTATACAATTGATCAATTTATATTCACACTAGTTTGGAAGTACAAACAGTGTACAATAACTATTTAATGTATTTTTCAAATTTTATCTGCATATAAAAACGATAGGTGTTTATAAAATTACGATTTATGTTGATATAAAGGTATTTAGCCTTTATATAAACAAGTTATGCCTATATATAATGAGAAAATATTCGTTATCATTATTATATAACGATTCATGTTCATATATAGATATTTTGCCTTAGAAGTATAATATAAAGAAGTAATGCCTTATACAATGGAAGATTATCTGTTTAAAATACATTCATATCTGTAAATTTTTACATTTTATCTATATATAAGAAAATTATATCTTTATATATTAATGCTTTATAAGTATATATTTGAATTATGTATTTATATATTGTGATTATGCATATATATAATTGTTACAGGCATTCATGCACAGTCAGATTGACGTAATATCACAAGTTTTAGTATTATAAGACAGTCGAGGTGGTCCATAGAACTCACCAGAATTGTGCTTACGATAGAACAAGGACACCTTAACATAAAGTCGTTAACATAAACCACCGCCAAGGCACCGATACAATAATTAAATAAGATAACGTTTTAAGCAAAACATTGATTATAAACAATTAAGTATGCTCCCTTCCACAAAATAAAATTTACGATTTATACCATCGTGAAATTCATAGATCTCGTTTTAATATGCATATGTTCTCCAAAATATTTGACCTCGTGCTTGCTGTGATATTTTATGTTGCGTGTAGACATCGATGTCAAGTATATCTTTACATTTTATACGATTTCCTTTACAGGCATTTTTAAAGGGATCTTTTCACGGTTTGGTAAATTGACAAAATTGAAAAAAGTTGTTTCAGATTCGCAAATTTTCGGTTTAGTTATGATATTTGTGAGGAAGCAGTATTACTGCACATTGACCATGGTCTAATATAGCCATTATATGCATCTTTTGACGATTTAAAAACTTTAAAATTATAAAGCGTTGCAACGCGAAACGCTGGAATAATTTGGAGAGTTCTGTTGTTGTCGTTAAAATTTGAGAAACTACTAATATTGTTTACATAACGTATAAAATACGCATCTTAAGTATGCTTGGCAGGATAGCTCAGTAGGCTAATGCGTTATTACTTCAGGATTACGGGGGTCACTGGTTCAAGCCCTGCTGCGGGCTACTTTTTTCCTTTTTTAAATTTTATTTTTGATTGTTTACTGGAGCTTTTAAAATTTAATGTTTACATTTATCAATATAATGCATTTAATGACAAACTTCAAAACATGCCAAAATTTGTGAACAGGCCCCTTTAAACTTTCAGTTAATTTGTTTGCCTTTATTTTATACATAACAATAACACAGTAAAACGATTGAACACATGTTAAAACATGTACACAAATCAATTACCAGACATAAGCTAAAATATCCATGTCGCTTGATTCTTGAAATAATTACAGGTTTTCCGTGCAATGAAATGTGACACTGTCATTTTGGTGCACCTGCGTTAGATTGATTAAGTTGTTTATATTGCTCCATCAGTTATCCCACAGAACACATATATTAAATATAAATATACCGGGTTCACCATATGCTGTGCTTTTGTTGTGTATTATACGTTAATAGACATACGATGATTAGCATGTATGTATACACTATGTTAGACTGGTTAAATTAATAAATATGCTTATGGAAAATAAATTATGTTTATGACAAACGGATTATTTTTGTTTGCTTTTCTTCAAAAAGACATTGTTGTTAGTGGTGGTATTGTTATTGCGCAAATATTGAAATGAACATAACTGGTCGTGTATTTGATTAACATTTTGGGAAAAGTATTTTAAACTCATAACTATGCAATTGATGCAGAATCAATAAAGTGTTAACACACTGGTTATATTGAATATGATTACTGCTTTGTCATCATATTGAAATGTGTTATGCTCAACATTTCAGACTCATAATACCTTTTCCATGAAACAAATGTGGAGGTTCTCAGCCTACTTATTAATCATTATGTTTGGAAAGCTTGAGTGATAAATAGTTCATTAGCAGTATTTAGACGACGCTTGATACTATTGCTTGCTTTTACATTAAATAAACACATATGGCATTTTAAGATTTCGTATGGATGCAAAAAAGTTGTTAAAAGAACAATTGACTACATAAACGGTGTGTTTTATACATAAACGTCTACGGATCTAGGGGTAGGGGGGGCCGGCATCCTTGTTTGCCATAGCCGGTTATCACTACCGTGTCGCCCTTACCCCGATTGTACACCCCTTGGTATACAATGTTAAAATAATTCGTGATCTAAGCGTATGGAAATAAATAACCTTAACAGTCTTATCTTATTAGTTGAGTTTAGCAAGTGCGATAAGGTTAAATTTGTACGTAATTCGTTCATTGCAACATTGAAGTCCTCACTTGGCAATCAAATATACGATATTCTACAATTTAAAACGACACGTGGCAATTTTAAGAGGACACGAAACATTCGAACATTTGATTATCGTATTGTCTCAATTATATTTACCAGGAAAAGAAGCATCAGTATTGAGTGTAATTTTTACTTGTCGCTGTAATATTTCGCGTATCGTGTGGTGAGTCGCTTTGAGTGTCGTTTGTCGCTCTCAACGGTCGAAATGCGACATTCAAAGCGACGCACTATTCGAGATGTGATAATCAAAACAACCAGTGACATTATATCACGCAAATAGCGTGCCGTTGTATGTTTAGAAAGTGATCCAGTTCTTCTATCTCTCATTTGAGAAAATATCTAGATGCACAGGTATGCCAATTCTTGACGTGCTCATCGAAATTCATCAGTTTGGGAATACCAGCATGATGTTAGGGGCTTATGTTAGATTATTCTACTTACAATTGTCATTGGGTAGCTTATGAAATAATATTAGCCCTAAAATACCCATACATTATTTATTGAGCAGGTCATATACAAGTAATTAAAGAGTTTCCTAAAAATATTTCGTGTGTAAGTTATATATCCCTTCGCGTCTCTAAAGTATCTTTGGTCACTGAGTGCAAGATGTATACTCCGCAAAGCAAAACTGTTACGATTTGATTGTAAAGTTTCAGTCCTCTAGCAGCAATACTGCTTAAGCTAATAAAGCGGCAATACCTACTGCTATGTTCAGAACACGCGAACCATTATAAATGGAAGTGCGCAAGATTGCATGCTGTGTTGATATATTAGAATTGCTTCAATAGTATAAATATTTCTCGACTTACGCGAGACACAAAGAAGTGGATTGGTTTAAGGACAGCTTCGCGGAATGGCAAATCTATATGCCCCACTCCCATCCTTTATAACGTAGGCATAACAACACATTATTGTCTCAGTGCCTTCAACTGACTTGTCTACATATTGACGAAAATACATGTTTCCAACCTTTTTTCACTACTTTCACAAGACGTATACGGCATTGATCGTTTAAGATCATCAATAACTTCAATGAGGTCAATTAGAATTGTGTTAGCGGATGTATTTTCTGCGTCACACCACAACAGTTAATGTGTATAGCTCCAGTTATGAAAATCAACTTCTCAACAATTCATACCGTTATAACTTATATATAGATACACACACACACTTACTATGGAATCAACGAAATAATAAAATTAAGTGTCATTGATACTTTATAACGCTTATCCTCCCAAATATTTCAATTCATTATTCTCTGTTATTTGAACAGACATCGATTTACTGTAGTCTGCATATGGTAGACACTCGATACGCGATATTTGTTCGAACAAATGTCGCGCTTCGTTTAAAATGTCAGGCCTCTTAATATCGTATTTCGTGCGCCATGGGTTTAAGTCGATAAAAATTGCAATACCGTCGCTTGCCGATTTGAGAGTCGCCTGCCACCTTTTGAGCAACCTTTATAACGACAAGCGACATTTCGAGGAGACACTCAAGTTTGAATGTAATTTTAATAGTAAAGTATACATTCGTCGATTCGACATTCAAATGTTCGAATGTAGCGTGTCGTCTTAAATTGTTGCTTCTCATTTTTAATTATCAATTATCGTGTCGTTTGTAACTTTTATTGTCATGTTTCTACCTCAAAGGTCGACAGGCGACGTTCGATGTGATACTAACTGGATTTTGTAAATTTGTCTTGGAGGTGAGTTCAATCTTTATGTAAGTAAATGGTAACACACTACTTGAATAAGAGACAATTACAAAACTGAAATATTGAGTTTATGTTTCATTCACTGTATCACAGTGTTCAACCACCTCCATAAGTGATTTGCTTAACGAATATGGTTAACTTTCCAATAAGTGTCAAACGGTAATCGTTTTACTGACAAAACGTTGTCCATTCAGTGCCTCTACATATTGGAGTTGAGTGTTTCCTTTTTCAACTAGTATATGTTCAAAGTGAATTCTAATGTACTTAAATTGAACGATTCGTGCGAAGAAGTGTTTTAATAACTAAATGTAATACTAGGATGATATGTTCACCAATACGTGTATTACTCGTGTATTTAGACACGTCGCAGTGAATAAATGTGCTTGACATAACGTTCATGCCGGCCACAGGACAAAGGTAGTGCAGACAATGCACGCTTACAAAATATAAAATTAACCCTTTTAATGACATAATATACTTCTGTCTAGCTGATGTTGTTTAATGTTGAATATGTGTGCTTGTATAATGTCTTGATATTAGATATTTGACGAACTTAATAAGCCTTTGTAAAAATCTTGAAAGTATATGTTTGTTTTTTAATTTAATCATTTCTTTATATGTGTTTGAAATTTCAAACGTGGATCAAACCCTTCAGTTCAAATTCAAACTAAATGCGGAATTTGCAATTGAAATCTTTTGGACGTAGTTATTTCGAAGTCGCCTAAACATCAAGAAAACATCGAAATAACGCGGGGTCGGATTTATTTGGATCGCGGAAAATATTTAAAGTTCATACATGGTAAAAACACTACAACATTTTAACATATTATTCAATAATGATATGTATATTCCATTTTGTAAATAGCCATCAGACACAACATGTTGGATTATCTGTTTACTAAAAATTGATATAATTAGGTTGAAAATATTCGAATTAAACGAGTTTAGTTTAGTTAAATAACGTAAACATAAAATAGTGTCATTAAACATTGTTTCAAAATATTGCTTACATCGAAAAAACTGAGGTTGAATGAATAGCTCTAAATGTAAACATAATGTTCAGATGTTTGTTTGCTAAAGGCAAATAGATTAATTAGAAAAAAGAAGTATGCGGTTGGTGGTTTATTTTGCTGGTTCGGTTAGAGTTAATATTTTATCTTCCTTGATTTTTACGTTTTCACATACATGTAATTCATCTATTGTAATAAGTTTCTTGTTTTGACCATGTAAACATGAAATTCAACAGATACTATAATGCCAGAAGCAATTGTTTCTTAATATGTGCTTATGTCCCTAACGACCAATCCAAATATCATTTGTCTGTCCAATTCTATCGCCCTAGGTTGGCTGAAGGTGGGAAGAAGCAATCAGGAGGAGCGCAGTTTCTCCAGAATGCCGCGTCCTTGGCCGCAGCCTGGCTCTCCCAACACGTGGTCGGCGGGCAGCAGGCACCAGTGATTGTCCGATAACACGTATACCCTGAAAAACAAGGGGTATCCATGTTATAAATAGCCTTCAGAAAGTGATTCAAACATAGAAATGATTTAGCTAGACCAAACATGTACAAGTAACATTTGTTTTATGAAACTACGAAGACAAATGTTACTTGTTGAACCCATAATATATATGTGATTTTAATTTCACCCGATGCCTTGAAATTGACTCTTTTACACATACTTTTTTATATATTCCTAATTATGCAAATACAATTCTTTTGACGATTAAATGATTATATAATCAAACAATTAAGTTCAATTTCATTTCTTAATGTTGGTTTAAAAAAAATAGTTTTATACAAAGTGTAGTTGGATCGGAGAAATGAATTGAAATATCCAGGAATCAATAATAATTCACATATCTATGAGTGCAACGATACAATTATGCATATCTACCTTTTGTACAACCACATCGGTCGGTGCACACTGCACCGGGCTGGCTTGGTACACGCCTGCATGATCCGTTTACTGGGGATAAATTAAAAAATGTTAACACGTTCATGACAATTTATCGAGAATATTGTATTGTTTTATTTCATTTTACTTCTCATTCAAACCATTGTTTCAGAAATTCATTCATTAGTAAACAACAATAAGAAAGTTTACATTTCTCCATTAAGTACATTTTATGTAAATTATCCTGGTGAAAATATCCAACTTCCTGTAATGTCATAATGTCTCGTGGTTGATACGGTCACAGTATAAGGACAGTGCAGATTAGACGTTCCTTTCTCGCTAAACTAGGTGACCCCACACAATACATTTGAATCCTATCACGAAATTGTATTCAATTATCTATTTTGTATTACTTGCAAGCATGTTTCCACCTCAAATAATATTTCTCTTTTTCAATTGATTTATTGAATGCAAAACCTTTTTTGTATCAATTTCACGGTCATTATTTCGAGCATTTATTCCAAATATAGCGTGCGGTAATGTTCTTAGTTTGCGAATAAACATGTTAACGCCTTTCAGTTAATTTTCATTTATTTTGGAATTGCGAGTGCATAGTATTAAGAATAAGTTTAACATGCATATTCCTTCTCTGTTGATGTTATTTTATTTAAAAAAATGTCGCTTAAACATTGTTTGTAAGTAATTTGATGTTAACGAAGTCTCGATTGCATTGACATAATAATATTGTGGATTGCTTTATTAAAATGGCGTAAATATACTTTTTAAAAAGTAATGATATTTATTGTATATCGTAAACTATGGTATCCGAGTAGTAAAATTACCCATCACATGAGTATCTTGTATTTTATTTCAATCATACCATATGGAATAGTTTTAAAGTATATTGTCTTTAAAAAAAATCATTTCATGTTACAACTGATGACAAGAAAATAACAAGACAGTACATTATAAACATCAAACAACCTCTTAAATACAAGGCAATACCGTCATATTACTGCGCGAGTCTGCTTGTTCCGATATGATAGCGATACTTTTTTGTGCTATATTATGTAATTTCGTCCATGTTTGTGCTTTAAAAGATTAATGTAAATATTGTTTAGTATACAATATTGAGCATGTTTTCATAAATATGGAGAGCCTACATCGTAGTCTATCAAACATTATCCAATAATTTCCGCATATGCCACATGGAAGAAGACTTAAGACACACAAGCTTTTATCTTACACACTTTTAGCAAAAATGCAACATATAAATAGATATACGTGACTGTGCCATGTGTACATTTAACAGCTGTTCAATGCGAAAATGTGTTTACGTATATTGAAATCCGTTTTGTACCTGTGGGGTTATTTTCAATTGGTGAAAACTCAAAGCCTTCTCCGTTTATGAGGTTCCCGTCGTTGTCCCGACAACAGAAGCCAACAGGACACTCCGCAGAGCTAGTGCACGACTTGAACCCTGGCCATGATGGGTACACAGCAACACCCCACACCAACGTAAAATGGCACAATATAACCTACACGAAGTAAATGTACATTATATAATTTAATGATTACCAAAAAACTATGTTAAACGACTAAATCTACTTTTAGACGCTACCATATGCGAAATAAACACAACACCAGTGCCATAGTATACTAACAATAATATCAGTACAACTTTATTCAATCTAACAATACTTTACTTTCCACGATACAAAACTTGTTTACAACCGCGACGGATAACCCCGCAACGCATGGTCACCAATAACGAAGAAAGAACTTGA